>NC_091580.1:277500-280000 GCF_042767895.1 Penaeus vannamei
AGCAGATGACGAAGAGGGTGACTAGGTGAAGGTGACTCGGGGAGGGTGTGAGTGACTAGGGAAAGGAGAGGGGGGCGCGAAGGTAAGTGTCGAGGGAGAGAGTGAGCACAGGAGAGTAAGAGTGACTCAGGGGAAGATGAGAGTGACTCAGGTCAGGGGGGGGGAGATAAGAGTGAGCAGGGGAAGGTGAGCGTCACAGGGGAGGAAGGGGGGGGGAAGATGAGAGTGAGCAGGGAAGGTGAGAGTCACAGGGGGAAGGGGGTAGGGGAAGATGAGAGTGAGCAGGGGAAGGTGAGAGTGACTCAGGGGAAGAGTGAGCAGGGGAAGGTGAGAGGGGAGGAAGGGGGGAAGATGAGAGTGAGCAGGGAAGGTGAGAGAAACAGGGGGGAAGGGGACGGTAGGGAAGTTGAGAGAGCAGGGGAAGGTGAGAGTGACTCAGTAAGGTGATGGGTGGAGGGGCAGCTGAGGGCAGCGGCATCCACGTGAGGGAATGCGCTTGGCCGAGACGGATTCGCTCTGGCGGACGAGTCTTGCCTCCGCCGTGCCCCGAGGAGAGAGAGAGAGAGAGAGAGAGAGAGAGAGAGAGAGAGAGAGAGAGAGAGGGAGGGAGAGGGAGAGAGAGAGAGAGAGAGAGAGAGAGAGGGAGAGGGAGAGAGGGAGAGGGAGAGAGGAGAGAGAGAGAGGGAGGGAGAGGGAGAGAGGGAGGGAGGGGAGGGAGGGAGAGAGAGAGAGAGAGAGAGAGAGAGAGAGGGAGAGAGGGAGAGAGGGAGAGAGAGAGAGAGAGAGAGAGAGAGAGAGAGAGAGCAAAGGCGCTGCGTCTCGTTGCTCCTTCTGGGCGTTCGCTGCTTGGGCTCCTCTTCGGGTTTTCTTGTTAATTTTCTTCTTCTCTACATTCCTCTTTTCTTCGCATACATTCATTTGTATATATATATGTGCTCGTATGTGTTGTTGATATTTTTTTATCCTCCCCTTCCCCACCTCTCTTTCTCTCTTCCTTTCTTTCTTTCTTTCTTTCTTTCTTGCATTCATTCATTCTGTCTCTTCTCTCCTCTCCTCTCCTCTCCTCTCCTCTCCTCTCCTCTCCTCTCTTCTCTCTCTCTCTCTCTCTCTCTCTCTCTCTCTCTCTCTCTCTCTCTCTCTCTCTCTCTCTCTCTCTCTCTCTCTCTCTCGACGAATTTAGGAGATAGTAATAAATAATTATCAAACGAAAATATAATAACCAAGAAAATTCAGAAATCAAGAGAATCAAGGGAATATATATTTTTTGCACATTATTATAATTCCTTGTCCACTCCCTTTCTCCTTTCCTTCCCTGCCACTCTTTTACAGAAAATAATAGAAGAGAGGGACAAATAGAGAGAAGAGACAGTAAATGGAAAATTAAATAAAACAAAAACGACAAAAAAGGGGTAATATGTATATAAACTTATGGGATATGGTATCTTGTGTTCGTGTGTGTGTGTGTGTATGTGTGTGTTTGCGTGTATGTGTCTTTGTGCGTATCTATCTGTTTCCCTCTGTGCCTGTGTCCGTGTCTGTGTTTATCTATCTGTCTCTCTGCCTGTGTCCGTGTCTATGTTTATCTGCCTGTCTCTCTGTGCCTGTGTCCGTGTCTGTGTTTATCTGTCTGTCTCTCTGTGCCTGTGTTCGTGTCTGTATTTCTGTACTTGTGTGTGTGTGCGTGTGCGTGGGAGGGAACGGTTCTACCAATAAAACCTGAGCCGGCAGAAACAGAGGCATCATGAAAAGGGAGAACCTCCTTGAGTCCTAATGGTTCATAGGGAGGGATGGAAAGGGTATGGGGGAGGGAGGGTAGCGGATAGGGCGGGGGAGGGATGATGCTGATTAGGGTGAGGGAGGGAAGGAGGGGAAGTGGGTAGGAGGGTATGGGCAAGGGGGGGAGGAGAGGGGTACACCGACGGCACAGGATAGAGAAGGGAGGGGAAGAGTACACAGAGAGAGAACGAGGAGATCGTATTTAGGGAAGAGGGGGGAGGGGGAGAAAGAAGGGAGGGGGAGTTGATGGACGTAGGTGATTACTGGAGGGGGAGGGGGGGCGGGGGGGTTGCAGTAATGGTAACGAGAGATGGCGCTTGGAGAGGGACTCACAGTGTGCGAGGGCGACGCGGCAGATGGAAGTGCGAGTTTCGTTTTTTTTTCTTCTTGAAGGAAAAACACTCGTGTAAGTTAAACGATAACGAGGTTAAGGGGGAAATACGGTACACGCACAAACTCACGCACACACGCATACACACTCACATTCAAACACACACGCGCGCGCGCGCGATATACCCATTTGTTTGTACTTAGTGTACAATCACACAACCTCCAAGCCCTTCCCCCTCACGTACGCGCAAGGAAGACGTACGTACGCTCACCCCCTCACCCCCACGTACGCTCACCCCCCACCCCCGCCCCCCTCCTCAAACACAAACCTCACCCCTCGCTCCCTCCTCCCGCCGCGAAGTGACCGGGACGCGAAGGCACTCCCAAGTTCCTC
>NC_091580.1:282500-285000 GCF_042767895.1 Penaeus vannamei
GGAGAAGGGAGAGAAGGTGTGGGGTAGGGGGAGGAAGAGGGAGTGAGGGGGAGAGAGAGAGAGAGAGAAGGAGGGAAGGAAATAGAGAGCGAAAAAACAGACAGAGAAAGAAAGAAATAGAAAGAGAAAGAGGGAGAAGACCTAAAGGACGATGATTCAATCCCCAATGGCGGGGCTTTTCCGCAAAAGGAGAGAGAGCAAATCCACCGCAGTCAGATTACAAATCCGACGCAGCAACGGCCTCTCTCTTCCCTCGGCCTTTCCCGCCCGATTAAAATCCGCGGATGTTGCACGTTGCAGCGACGTCGTTTCCGGCCGCCCGTCGCCCGCCCGCACGCCCATTCGCGGTGTCGAAGCCCGCTGAATACTTAATAGAACGAGGGCGGTTTTCGGGCGGAGGGGGAGGGGGAGGGGGGTGTTGGAGGGTCGGTCGGACTATTGGTTTCGGGCTTTGGTCTTTTGGTCTTTCGTGGGCGGTCGTGGTTGGGCGTGATCTGTGAGGGGCGGTGGTAAGGGGTGAGGGGGGGGGGGTTGTGAGTTTATAGAAAAATTGAGAGACGTGATATATATATATATATGTGTGTGTGTGTGTGTGTGTGTGTGTGTGTGTGTGTGTGTGTGTGTGTGTGTGGAGACGTGGAGGAATTCATATGTACATATACACGAAGAGAGAGGGAGTGGGAGAGAGAGAAGGAATATAGATATAAAGATAATACAGTATATATAGAAAATCTGCGTCCTTTTCTGTGGAAGAAATATTTACCCAATTCCAGGTAGATTTTCCCCGATCTCTGCCATGTGCGACGAACGGAAAAAGCCTCTTTTTCTTCTATTTCTTCTTCTCTTCTTCTTCTTCTGTGTCTTCTTTTCCTCTTCCCAACTATCTCAAGAAGAGAATCTTACCCTCGCATCCACAGAGCTTAGGTCTGACTGGAAGAGAGAGGGAGAGGGAGAGGGAGAGAGAAAGAAAGACTGAGAGAGAATGAGAAAAAAAGAGTGAGAGAGAGGGAGAAAAAGAGAGACAGACAGAGTGAGAGCGGAAGACAGACAGACAGTGAGAGAGAGAGAGAGAGAGAAAGAGACAGACAGACAGAGTGAGAGCGGAAGACAGACAGACAGACAGACAGAGAGAGAGAGAGAGAGAGAGAGGAGGGAGAGAGAGAGAGAAAGAGAGAGAGAGAGAGAGGGAGCAGAGAGAGAGAGAGAGAGAGACAGAGAGAGAGAGAGAGAGAGAGAGAGAGAGAGAGAGAGAAATAGAGAGTTCTTTGGCTCCGCGAACATGGAAATTCTCGGATAACTTTGCCCTCTCCGGCTGAGTGGCGAGTGCCGCTGCGTGTGAAGTTGGTTCATGGCATCGACTTCGCCTTTGGCACTCTCGGGGGGGGGGGGGTAAGGTTGTAGGTCGGGGTTGTGTGTTTAGGAGGGGGCGCCCCGGCAGTAGGGTAGGGGGAGAAGGAGGGTTGTAAAGTAGGAGGGTGAAGGGAGGGGGTAAGGTAGGAGAGGTTGAGGATATGGAGGGGGAGGGGTAGGGGAAGGGTAGGAGGATATGAAGGGGCAGGGTAAGGGCAGGATAGGAGACTGGTGAGGGAGAGGGCAAGGGAAAAGTATGTAACCAAGGTAAGCTCAAGGTAGGAAGTGTTGGAGGGTAGGAGAAGGGTATAGGAGGAGTTGGGGGAAGGAGTTGTGGGGACGAGGGCAGGAGGGAGGGGGTTCCTTGGAGTTGGGGGAAGGAGGGAGGGGTGTTGTGGGGTGGGGAAGGAGGGCAAGAGGGAGGGATGTCCTGGGGGGTGGGGGGCATGCTTGCGAAGTTTTTATTTTCCCATTTTTCACTCGCCTGCTTTCGGCTCCTGTCGCTTCCTGATTTAACAGGAGTTGGAGGCGGTGGAAGCTCATGTCTTGTTTCTCGACTTGAAACGAATTTTGGTAAGCTTCTTATTTAAGGCAAAGTTTGTCGGCCCCTCTTTTTTTTCTTGGGGGGGGGGGGTCGGTGGCAAATTACTTAAATACTTATAATCGCTCGTAATAGCTTGTATCACGGGGTGAAAAAAATATATATTTAGGTCTGTTTTTCACCGCTGATTTTTTGAGGGAAAAAATTCGTGTTGTGTACTCTTAAAATAAACGAAATTTCGAAAAGGAAAATATCTCAACGGTCGCGGCAGCCAATTACGCGGCCTTTTCCGGAATTCAAAAATATCTCAATAAATGATGATTTTGAATTTTTCCTTCGTTTTCTTCCTCCTTTTTTTCTTTTCTGATTTTCTCTTTCTCTCTCTCTCTCTCTCTCTCTCTCTCTCTCTCTCTCTCTCTCTCTCTCTCTCTCTCTCTCTCCTCTCTCTCTCTCTCTCTCTCTCTCTCTCTTTGCTCTCTCTCTCTTGCTCTCCCCTCTCCCCTCTCTCTGTCTCTCTCTGTCTCTGTCTCTGTCTCTCTCTCTCTCTCTCTCTCTCTCTCTCTCTCTCTCTCTCTCTCTCTCTCTCTCTCTCTCTCTCTCTCTCTCTCT
>NC_091580.1:292500-295000 GCF_042767895.1 Penaeus vannamei
GTGTGTGTGTGTGTGTGTGTGTGCGTGTGTGTGTGTGTGTGTGTGTGTGTGTGTGTGTGTGTGTGTGTGTGTGTGCGTGCGTGTGTGTGTGCGTGTGTGCGCGCGCGCGCGTGTGTGTGTGTGTGTGTGTGTGTGTGTGTGTGTGTGTGTGTGTGTGTGTGTGACCGTGTGTGTGTGGATAGATAGCGGCATAAACGCACATATCCATATTTTTAGTATTGATTATGTAGATAGCCAGATAGACAGAGAGTTGAACCGAGAAAGAAAGTGAACGATAAGAGGGAGGGAGAGAAAGAGTTAGAGAGAGAGAGAGAGAGAGAGAGAGAGAGAGAGAGAGAGAGAGAGAGAGAGAGAGAGAGAGAGAGAGAGAGAGAGAGAGAGGGAGGAGTTAAATATCACCCGAGTGAAACCGAGTGGTGTCGCCCGCAGTTATTACAGATGTAGTAAATATGAACGAGCGGATCCGATGAGGAGCCCGTCTCACATTACTAGTGTGCGTGCGAGAGAGGGAGGGCGTTGGCTTGGCTTTACGTGTGTGGATGGGGGGAGGTGAGGAGAGAGGGAGAAGGAGGGGTGTGAGGGAGGGGAGGAGAGGAGGGGGCGAGAGAGGTGGGGAGGCGTTGGCGTTGGCCTTTACGTGCACGTGTGTGTGGGGGGAGTGAGGGAAGAGAGGAGAAGGGGGAGGGTGTGAGGGAGGGGGAAGGAGAGGAGGGTGTGGGGGTGAGGGAGAGAGGCAGAAAGGGGGGAGGGTGTGAGGGAGAGAGAGGGAGAAGGGGAGGGTGTGAGGAGAGAGGCAGAAGGGGAGGAGGTGTGATGGAGGGAGGGGGAGGAGAGGAGGGGTGAGGGAGAGAGGGGGAGAAAGGAGGGTGTGAGGGAGGGGGAGGAGAGAGGAGGGTGTGTGGGGGTGGGGGGGGAAGGTGAGGGAGAGAGGGAGATGGGGAGGGTGTAAGGGAGGGGGAGGAGAGGGAGAGTGTGGGGGGGGTGAGTGAGGAGAGAGGCAGAATGGGAGGGTGTGATGGAGGGAGGAGCAGAGAGGAGAGGGTGTGAGGGTGGGGGGGAAGGTGAGGAGAGAGGGAAGGAGGAGGGTGTGAGGGAGGGGAGGAGAGGAGGGCGTGAGGGTGGGGGGAGGGGAAATTGAGGATGATGGGGAGAAGGGAGGGGTGTGAGGGAGGGAGGAGGAGAGAGGAGGGTGTGGGGGTGAGGGGGGAAGGTGAGGGACAGAGGGAGAAGGGGAGGGTGTGAGGGAGGGGGATTAGAGGAGGGTGTGAGGTTAGGGGAGAAGGTGAGGGAGAAGAAGGAGAAGGAATAGAAACGGGAGAGGGAAAGGGAGAAGGAGAGAGAGCGAGATTCATTTTGATTAGTCATTGCTTAAGCGTGTATTTCTTTAGATATATAGATAGATACACTGCGCGTGTGTGTTTGTGTCTGTGTGTATGCGCGAGCTCGCACGCATATACATATAACACAGACATATGACATATATAACATATATATAACATATAACATAATATAACACAGACAATTGCCTGTACGTGAGCGTTTGTCCACATTTTCTCCTTTCCTTCCGCGATTTTATGAAGGACGGAACAGAGAGGCGACGAAGTTGATCTTCGTCGGAAATGGAGAAATTTCTCGATATCCGGCCATTAATTGGCATCCGTGGGGTGAAGGGGGGGAGGGGGGCAGAGGGAGGGAGAGGGGGCGAGGAGGAAGGAATGCCGTAAAAATGCCTTCGGTGCGACAGGGAACAAACGGGAGGCAGGGAAGGCGGCATCCGATGCAGGCGCCCGGGATTGTCAAGCCCGATGGAGAGGGAGAGGGAGAGGGAGGGAGAGAAGGAGGGAGGAGGCAAGCAAAGAGGGAGAGAGGAGGAGAGGGAGAGGGAGGGAGAGAAGGAGAGGGGGAGGCAAGCAAAAGAGGGAGAGAGAGGAAAGGAGAGGGAGGGAGGGAGAGAAGGAGGGAGGGAGGCAAGAAACAAAGGAGGGAAAGGAGGGGAGAGAGAGAGAGGGAGGGTGGGGAAGGGAGAGAGAGAGGGAGGGAGGAGGCAAAGCAAAGAGGGAGAGAGGGGAAGGAGGGAGGGAGGGGGGGGGAGGGAGAGAAGGAGGAGGAGAGGCAAAGCAAAGAGGGGAGAGAGGGAAGAAGGAGGGAGGGAGGAGGAGAGAAGGAGGGAGGAGGCAAGCAAGAGAGGAGGGAGGGGGAAGGAGAGAGAGTGAGGGGAGGGAGAGAGGGAGAAAGGAGGGAGGAGGCAAGCAAAGAGGGAGAGAGGGAAGGAGAGAGAGTGAGGGAGGAGAGGAGAGAAGGAGGGAGGAGAGCGAAGCAAAGGAGGGAGAGAGGAAGGAGAGAGAGGGAGAGAGAGGGAGGAAGGGAGGAGGCAAGCAAAGAGGGAGAGAAGGGAAGGAGAGAGAGGGAGGGAGGGAGGGAGGGAGAGAAGGAGGGAGGAGGCAAGCAAAGAGGGAGAGAGAGGAGGGAGGGAGAGAGAAGGAGGAGAGGAGGCAAAGCA
>NC_091580.1:300000-312500 GCF_042767895.1 Penaeus vannamei
TCCTTTTTGGGGTTTGAAGGATTTCTTTTGTTTTGGTGGTTTGTCCGCGCAGGTTTATTTTTGCTTCTGCTTGGACGGTCAATGTGTGCGTGTGTGTGTGTGTGCGTGCGTGTTTGTGTGTTTGTGTGGGTGTGTGCGTGTGTTTGTGTGTGTGTGCGTGTGTGTGGTTGTGGTTGTGTGTGTGTGTTGTGCGTGCGTGTGTGTGTGTGTGTGTGTGTGCGTGTGTATGTTTGTTTGTGTGTGCGTGTGTGTGTGTGTGTGTGTGTGTGTCCGTGCGTGTGTGTGTGTGTGCGTGTGTGTGTGTGCGTGCGTGCGTGTGTGTGTGTATCCATGTGTGTGTTTTTGTGTGTGTATGTAATGTATATGCGTATGTATGTCTGTATGTGCGTATGTATATACGTATGAATGTAACAGTGTACGTATATGAGCATGTTGGTGGAAGGAAAAAGACGGACAGACTTTTCCGAAACCGACAGACAAACGGGCGACAGACAGAGTGATGAGCATTCAGAAGCCGAGACGAACAGACAGACAGGTGTCAAGACAACATTCATGTATGTCGATGATTAAACAAGAAACCAGACCTGGTACACTAACAGATAGAGACAGACGGACAGACATGCATAAATATTTACAGACACAGACAGACAGAAGGACATGCATAGAGAGACTGACTGACTGACTTACAGGCAGACAGACAGACAGAAAGACATGCATACAGAGACTGACTGACTGACTTACGGGCAGACAGATAGACTGACTTACTAACTGACTGACTGACCAACGGACAGACTAACAGACTGTCTGACTGACCAACGGACAGACTAACAGACTGACTGACAGACACACAGGCACACAGACGGACAGACAGACAGACCAACAAGCCCTAAGAGTGATATCAGCCTCCTAACTAACCCGAAGCAGAGTCGGGCAGAATATGAAACAGGCGAACTCAGGCCAGCGTTGCAAGCCGGCCGATCGCGCCCCGACACTCCTCCGTCTACTCCGCTCCGCCGCTTGTTCGCTCTAACGACGGCGGCGGCGACGGAGGAGGCGGAGGAGGGGGAGGGAGGAGGCGACGGCGGCGGAGGAGGGGGAGGCGGCGACGGAGGAGGCGGGGGAGGAGGGGGAGGAGGCGACGGCGGCGGGGGAGGAGAGAGGAGGGGGAGGAAGGAGGCTGCGGCCGACGGCGAATTTCGGGATTGAGTTTATTGGAGTCGGGGTGGGGGGTGAGGGTAGGGGGGTAATTTACGGCGGTTTGGGTGGGTGAGGGGAGGTTGTAGGGAGAGGGCAGGGAGGGGATGGAAAGAAGAAGGAAGATGTAGGGTACATGGGAGGAAGGAGGGAGAGGGGTGAGGGAAGGAAAAAGGTATAGGGAGGATGGAGAGGGATGATAGTGGAGGGAATGAGAGGAAATGATGGTGACATAGAGAGGAGAGGAAAGAGAGAGAAATTTGGAGTTGGTACAGAAATACAGGAGAGGATAGAGAGGCAAAGGAGAGGAAAAAGAAAAGAATAGGAAGGAAGTTAAATGAACGGAAGAAAGGTGGGGAGAGAAAGTGCAAGAACGGAGGAGTGAAGGTGGCATTGGTGGAGGGAGAGAGGAGGAAACAATGAAGATGAAAAGAGAAGGAGAGTGATAAAAAGGTTGGCGAAGAGAGAGAGGGGTGAAAGGAATATGACGGTAAATGAGAGAGGTAGTATAAAACGGATAATTGCGAGAGAAGACAAATAAGAATATCGCCGGTCAGTCTAAACTCATATTTGTGATTGCTTTAGTTATCTTTATGTTTATAACCTTTAGTTATCGCTTTCTTTTAAAAGGTATTTTATTAATGTTTTTCACAGTGAAAGTAGTTGTACCACTGGGAATAAAAGTAACATTAAAACTGCCATTTGTTTTACTATTACCGCGAGTAATTGTTGATAAAAGAAAGTCATAGAGATATCACGAAGAAGTCGATGATAAAGAAAGACGAAGAGAAATTCATAAAGGGAAAGAAGTAGACGATAAAGAAAGACAAAGAGAATTTACGAAGGGGAAAGAAGTAGACGATAAAGAAAGACGAAGAGAAATTGATAAAGGGAAAGAAGTAGACGATAAGGAAAGACAAAGAGATATTAATAAAGGGAAGAAGTAGACTGCACAGGCAACGAAGGATTACGAATGTGGACAGAGAGGGAGAGAGAGAAGGAGAAGTGTGTATTGAGGGGAGTAATTTAGGAGGGAGACAGAAGACACATGGTAATACTATGGAGGAGGAGATGATGAAAGTGGAGAGAGAGAGAGAGAAAGGGAGAGGTTGAGTAGAATGGGAAAGGGAGGGGAGGGAGAGAGAGAGAGGGAGGGAGAAGGGAGATTGGCAGACAGAAAGAAAGGCAGAGAAACAAACATGTATTGAACTTTCGCACATTGAGTTATTAAACATGAAATACAATAAAGAAAAGTCAAACGAAGCAACAACAAGAGAAAAGGAAGACCGAAGGAGGGGCTAGAAGATGGAGGGAAGGAAGGAAAGGAGGGAGCGAGGGAGAAGGAGGGGGGAGGGGTCGAGGAAGGGAAAGAGGTGAGAGGTCAGGGTCGCTGTTATGGATGGGGGTCAGATATGGGGGTCATTTGGGGTCGGGAGAAGGTCACATACATACCTCAGCTAGAGAGAGAGGGGGGGGGGGGAGGGGGAGAAATAGAGACAGACTTGCAATAAGATTATGATATTCAAGAGTGGTATTGTTATAGGTATTAGTAATGGTAATGATGATTATCATAATAATAGTATTAAAATCATTAACATTGTTATTATACAGTCATTGCCGTTGTCATTATCATTACTGAATAAGAAAGATTAAAGTATTGGTGACCATAGTAATAACACTGTATTAATAATACTATATTAGAGCTATACTAATATTTACTTGAAAACTAGCAATTCTAGCAAAACGACGACACCAGGAAACACAACCACAATAACAACGATAAGGGGCGTAGGAGTAAGATACGACAACATCTAAGTAATGAAAGGAAGGGAAGGACCGAGGGCGGGGTGAAGGGGGGGGTGAAGGGGCAAGAAGGGTGAAGGCCACGGAGGGCGGAGTATGCATGACCCTCCCTCAGCTGACGGCGCCCCCTGGCTTCGATGCCATGCACGTTCTCGCCTCACCCTCGCCTACCTGGCCGACGCGCCGACCCCCCTTCGAGGAACCGTTCGTGCTGGGGGGCGGGGGGGGGGTTCGGGTGAGTGGTGGGGTTGTGGATGGGGGAGGGAAAGGGGGGGGGACTCTGGGGATCTGTGGGTAAGTGTGGGAGATCTGTGTGTGGGGTCTGTAAGGGTAAAGGGACAGAAAGGTAGAGGAAGGAAAGAGATAAGGAGAGAGAGAGTGAAAAAAATAGAGAGAACTAGAGAGAGAGAGAGAGAGAGGGAAAGAGAAAGAGGAGAGAGAAAAAATATGCATATATATAGAACTAGAGATAGAGACACCGAGAGAGAGAGAGAGAGAGAGAGAGAGAGAGAGAGAGAGAGAGAGAGAGAGAGAGAGAGAGAGAGAGAGAGAGAAAGAGAAAGAGAGAGAGCGAATGAGAGAGAGAGAGAGAGAGAGAGAGAGAGAGAGAGAGAGAGAGAGGGAGAGCGAATGAGAGAAATGGAGCAATAGAGAGAGAGAGAGAGAGAGAGAGCGAATGAGAGAAATAGAGAGCGAGCGAGAGAGAAAGAGAGAGAGAGGGAGAGCGAATGAGAGAAACAGAGAGAGAGAGAGAGAGACTGTGGATAGGCGTGGCAGCTTGATTAATTACAATATATTGCCCGTTTTCAAAGGGTGATCCACGAATCCCTCGTGTCTGCGTTCGGAATTATGATTGGACAGGTAATATTTGGTCACGTGTTCAGGCAGAAAGTCACAAAGTCTTTTGATAGCTAATTTGGATAATGGGCGGGGTGGGGGTGGGGTTGGGGGTGGGGGGTGATTGTGTAGGTGTAGAGTGTGTTCGTGTTTGTGTGTGCGATGAGGGAGGGGGGCTGATTGTGTGTGTGTGTGTGTGTGTGTGTGTGTGTGTGTGTGTGTGTGTCTATGAGTCAGTTTCTATGTGTGTAAAGGTTGGGTTATGTGGGTACGAAAAACATATTCCTCCCCCCCCTCCCTCTTTTTTCTATTTTCCCTTTTCCTTTTTTTTTTTTTCTTTTTCCGTTTTTTTTTCTTTCTTTTTCCGTTTTTTTTTCTTTCTTTTTCCGTTTTTTCTTTCTTTTACCGTTTTTTTTTTCTTTCTTTTTCCGTTTTTTTCTTTCTTTTTCCGTTTTTTTTTCTTTCTTTTTCCGTTTTTTTTCTTTCTTTTTCCCTTTTTTTTCGTGTGGATTTCGGATATCTCTCAGAAGACCTTCTATTGAGCCGGCGTCCAGGCAGGGCGGGCGCGCGTTTAATCAAAGAGCGATGGAAAGAGTGAAAAGGAATCGAAAGTAATGGAGGAGGGGTGGGGGAGGGGGAAGGGAGGTAGGGTTCATGGAGGGGTAGGGGAGGAGGGGGGAGGGATGGGGGAAGGGAGGGTTCATGGAGGGGTTGAGGAGAGGGAGGGGGAAGGGAGGGTTCATGGAGGGTGGGGGAGGGAGGGGAAGGGAGAAAGGGTTCATGGAGGAGGGAAAGGGAGGAGGGTTCATGGAGGGAGGGGGAAGGGAGGAGGTTCATGGAGGGGTAGGGGGGAGGGAGGAGGGTTGACGGGGCGAGTGAAAGGGGAGGGTGGGAGGGGAGCGGTAAAGGGGGAGGGAGGGAGGATTAATGGTGGTGGGGGAGGGGTGGGGAATGGGGTTTTACAGCGGATAGGATCGTGTAAAGGGCTTGGGTGACGGAGGACAGAAGGACGCGTCCAGGTAGGTCTGCGAGGAAGGGGAAGGTGGATGCTTAGATGGTTATATAAATTATTATATACACACAGACACACACACACACACACACACACACACACACACACACACACACACACACACACACACACACACACACACACACACACACACACACATATATATATATATATATGTGTGTGTGTGTGTGTGTGTGTGTGTGTGTGTGTGTGTATACATATATATACATATATATATATATATATATATACATACATATATACATATATACATATATACATATATACATATATATATACATATATATACATACATACATATATATATATATATATATATATATATATATATATATATATATATATATATATATATATATATATATACACATATTTAAATAAATATGCGCCAACGTATAATGATTCCACATGCTTAGAAAGAGACGAAACCAGAAAGAGGGAGAGGAAGGCCTCAGTCAGAGAGAGTGAGTGGGGCACAGACCCCGAGTAGAGAAAGAGAGAATGAGTGAGAGCGAGCAAGTGAGTGAAAGCGAGCGAGTGAGTGAGAAAGAGCGAGTGAGAGCGAGCGAGTGAGAGAGAGAGAGAAAGAGCGAGTGAGAGAGAGAAAGAGCGAGTGAGAGAGAGAAAGAGCGAGTGAGTGAGAAAGAGCGAGTGAGAGCGAGCGAGTGAGAGAGAGAGAGAGAGAAAGAGCGAGTGAGAGAGAGAGAGAGAGAAAGAGCGAGTGAGAGCGAGCGAGTGAGTGAGAGAGAGAGAGATAGCGAGTGAGAGCGAGCGAGTGAGTGAGAGAGAGAGAAAGAGCAAGTGAGAGCGAGAGAGAGAGCAAGTGAGAGCGAGCGAGTGAGTGAGAGAGAGAGAGAGAGAGAGAGAGATAGAGAGAGTGAGAGAGCGAGCGAGAGTGAAGAGAAGAAAGAACTGATGAAACGGTAGTGAGAGAGAAAGAGAGAAAGAGCAGTGAGCGACAGTGAGAGAGAGAGAGAGAGAAAGAGCGAGTGAGAGAGAAAGAGCGAGTGAGAGCGAGAGAGAGTGAGCGAGCGAGTGAGAGGCCCGGCCGGCCACAGGAGGAAGAGGGGGAGAGCGGGGTTCTGGTGGGAATTCCTCGCGCACTAAATAATTTGACTCCCAACAAAAGGCTCGCCGACAGAAATGAAATGTGTATAAAGGGTGAATTTATGCTAGATTAGTTGTGGCGGCAGCTGTACTGTGGCGGCGGCGCGGCGGTTGTGGTGGGCTGGTTGTGGCGTGTGGTGGGCTGGTTGTGGCGTGTGGTGGGCTGGTTGTGGCGTGTGGCAGCGGCGCGGCGGTTGTGGTGGGCTGGTTGTGGCGTGTGGTGGGCTGGTTGTGGCGTGTGGTGGGCTGGTTGTGGCGTGTGGTGGGCTATTGTGGTGCGTGTGAGTGCGGCGCTGCGTGATGGTTGTGGTGGGCTGGTTGTGGCGTGTGGTGGGCTGGTTGTGGCGTGTGGTAGGCTGGTTGTGGCGTGTGGCAGCGGCGCGGCGGTTGTGGTGGGCTGGTTGTGGCGTGTGGTGGGCTGGTTGTGGCGTGTGGTGGGTTGGTTGTGGCGTGGTGGTGGGCTGGTTGTGGCGTGTGGTGGGCTGGTTGTGGCGTGTGGTCGGTTGGTTGTGGCGTGTGGTCGGCTGGTTGTGGCGTGTGGTCGGCTGGTTGTGGCGTGTGGTCGGCTGGTTGTGGCGTGTGGTGGGCTGGTTGTGGCGTGTGGGTGGCTGGTTGTGGCGTGTGGTGGGCTGGTTGTGGCGTGTGGTGGGCTGGTTATGGCGTGTGGTGGGCTGGTTGTGGCGTGTGGTATTAAGGCTGGTTGTGGCGTGTGGTGGGCTGGTTGTGGCGTGTGGTGGGCTGGTTGGTGGCGTGTGGTGGGCTGGTTGTGGCGTGTGGTGGGCTGGTTGTGGCGTGGTATTGGCCTGGTTGTGGCGTGTGGTGGGCTGGTTGTGGCGTGTGGTGGGCTGGTTGTGGCGTGTGGTGGGCTAGTCATTGTGGCGTGTGGTATTGGTTGGCTGGTATTATTGTGGCGTGTAATATTGTATATGTGGTGCTAATATTAGTCAGGCGTGTGGTGGGCTGGTTGTGGCGTGTGGTATTGGGTGTATGTGGTTGTGGCGTGTGGTGGGCTGGTATTATTGTATGGTGTATTGGTTGGGTGGGTTGTTGGCGTGTGGTGGGCTGGTTGTGGCGTGGTAATATTGTATGTGCGGTAATATTGTATGTGTGGGCTGGTTGTGGCGTGTGGTATTGGCTGTGGCGGTATTATTGAAGTGTGGTAATAATATGTGGTGGGCTGGTTGTGGCGTGTGGTGGGCATTGGTTGTGGCGTGTGGTGGGCTGGTATTACGTGTGGTATTATTGTGTGGTGGGGTGGTTGTGGCGTGTGGTGCGGCATTATTGCACGGTATTTATTGTAGGCGTGTGGGTATTGGTTGTGGCGTGTGGTGGGCTGGTTGGCGTGTGGTGGGCTATTGTATGTATTATTGTATGCGTGGTATTGATATGGCGTGTAGGCTTATTGTGGCGTGTGGTGGGCTGGTTGTGGCGTGTGGTATTGGCTTGTGGCGTATGGTATTGGCTTGTGGCGTGTGGTATTGGTTGGTGGCGGTATTGGTTGTATGCAGTGGTAATATTGTATGGTAATATTGTATGTGGTAATATTGTGGCGTGTGGTATTGGCTTGTGGCGTGTGGTGGGTCATTGTGGTGGTGGGTCATTGTATGTGTGGAAAATATTGTGGCGTGTAATTGGTTCGTATATGCAGAAGTTGTTTGTGGCGTGTGGTATTGGTTGTGGCGTGTGGTGGGCTGGTTGTGGCGTGTGGTGGGCTGGCTGGTTGTGGCGTGGTGTATATTGTATGTATTGGTTGTATGGTATTGGTTGTGGTGTATTGGTTGTGGCGTGTGGTGGGCTGGTTGTGGCGTATTGGTTGTATGGTAATGGTCAGTGTGGTAATGGTTGTATGGTGGTGCAGGTTGTGGCGTGGTGTATGGTTGGTATGTGGTGGTTGGTTGTGGCGTAATGGTTATATGCAGGTTATTGTGGCGTATATTGGTTGTGTATGGTGGGTTGGTTGTGGCGTGGTATTGGTTGTATGTGGTATTGCCGTGGGCGTGTATTGGTTGTATGTGTGGTATTGGTTGTGGCGTGCGGTGGGCTGGTTGTGGCGTGTGGTGGGCTGGTTGTGGCGTGTGGTGGGCTGGTTGTGGCGTGTGGTGGGCTGGTTGTGGCGTGTGGTGGGCTGGTTGTGGCGTGTGGTGGGCTGGTTGTGGCGTGTGGTGGGCTGGTTGTGGCGTGTGGTGGGCTGGTTGTGGCGTGTGGTGGGCTGGTTGTGGCGTGTGGTGGGCTGGTTGTGGCGTGTGGTGGGCTGGTTGTGGCGTGTGGTGGGCTGGTTGTGGCGTGTGGTGGGCTGGCTGTGGCGTGTGGTGGGCTGGTTGTGGCGTGTGGTGGGCTGGTTGTGGCGTGTGGTGGGCTGGTTGTGGCGTGTGGTGGGCTGGTTGTGGCGTGTGGTGGGCTGGTTGCTGGCGTGTGAGTGGGCTGGTTGTGGCGTGTGGTGGGCTGGTTGTGGCGTGTGGTGAGCTGGATTGTGGCGTGTGGCGGGCTGGTTGTGGCGTGTGGTGGGCTGGTTGTGGCGTGTGGTGGGCTGGTTGTGGCGTGTGGTGGGCTGGTTGTGGCGTGTGGTGGGCTGGTTGTGGCGTGTGGTGGGCTGGTTGTGGCGTGGTGGGCTGGTTGTGGCGTGGTGGGCTGGTTGTGGCGTGTGGTGGGCTGGTTGTGGCGTGTGGTGGGCAGGTTGTGGCGTGTGGTGGGCTGGTTGTGGCGTGTGGTGGGCTGGTTGTGGCGTGTGGTGGGCTGGTTGTGGCGTGTGGTGGGCTGGTTGTGGCGTGTGGTGGGCTGGTTGTGGCGTGTGGTGGGCTGGTTGTGGCGTGTGGTGGGCTGGTTGTGGCGTGTGGTGGGCTGGTTGTGGCGTGGTGGGCTGGTTGTGGCGTGTGGTGGGCTGGCTGTGGCGTGTGGTGGGCTGGTTGTGGCGTGTGGTGGGCGGCTGGTTGTGGCGTGTGGTGGGCTGGACGTGGCGTGTGGTGGGCTGGTTGTGGCGTGTGGTGGGCTGGTTGTGGCGTGTGGTGGGCTGGTTGTGGCGTGTGGTGGGCTGGTTGTGGCGTGTGGTGGGCTGGTTGTGGCGTGTGGTGGGCTGGTTTGTGGCGTGTGGTGAGCTGGTTGTGGCGTGTGGTGGGCTGGTTGTGGCATTAGTGGGCTGGACGTGGCGTGTGGTGGGCTGGTTGTGGCGTGTAGTCTGGGCTGGACGTGGCGTGTGGTGGGCCTGGTTGTGGCGTGTGGTGGAGCTGGTTGTGGCGTGTGGTGGGCTTTGGTTGTGGCGTGTGGTGGTATTGGTTGTGGCGTGTGGTGGGCTGGTTGTGGCGTGTGGTGGGCTGGTTGTGGCGTGTGGTGGGCTGGTTGTGGCGTGTGGTGGGCTGGTTGTGGCGTGTGGTGGGCTGGGTTGTGGCGTGTGGTATTGCTGTGGCGTGTGGTGGGCTGGTTGTGGCGTGTGGTGGGCTGTTGCGCGTGTGGTATTGGTTGTGGCGTGTGTAGGCTGGTTGTGGCGTGTGGTGGGTTGGTTGTGGCGTGGTGGGCTGGTTGTGGCGTGTGGTGGGCTGGTTGTGGCGTGTGGTGGGCTGGTTGTGGCGTGTGGTGGGCTGGTTGTGGCGTGTGGTGGGCTGGTTGTGGCGTGTGGTGGGCTGGTTGTGGCGTGTGGTGGGCTGGCTGTGGCGTGTGGTGGGCTGGCTGTGGCGTGTGGTGGGCCGTCGTCAGGGGTTGTGGTGTTGCTTGCTGGTTGTAGCTTTTGTTGTCGTGGTTGTTTGGTGTCATTTTCTGAGCTTGGTTTGTTTACGTTTTTTAAGCTTTGAGTATGTTTTTGTATGTATTTATAGATATGTATAGATAGAAAGATTTGTAGATAAATGTATAGATACATCTACATATGTATACATACATATGCGTGTGTTTGTAGATATATGTAAATGTATAAATATATAAACATATCTGTATATGTATACACACACGCATACACACACACACATACACACACACACACACACACACACACACACACACACACACACACACACACACACACACACATACACACACACACACACACACACACACACACACACACACACACACACACACACACACACACACACACACACACACACACACACACACGCACGCACGCACGCACGCATGCGCGCGATGGGGATATAGATATGTGTGTGTGTGTGTGTATGTATGTATGTATGTATATGTGTGTGTGTCTATATTTCTACGTTTATACGCCCCTCTATGCAGGCGCACACATTCGCATCCGCCAAGACGGTGGATCAGCCCCTCCGTCGGGAAGGCTTGTCCGTCGGGTCGTCCCTTCCTCATGAGATAATTGCAGCGTCGTTATTAATAGTGATTGCAACCGATTGTTAGCAGAGGGAATTGGCAATGGCAGGCAATAGCGATGAAGATTGAGGTTATTAAGAAAGCAGTGGGTGGTGATTGCAGGCGCCCGGGGGACAGGGGTGGGGGGGAGAGAGGGTGCAGCGTCGGAGAAGATGGGAGGAGGAAGCAAAGAGGGGGAAAGGGAGGAGGGGGGAGATGGTGGGTGGAGGAGAGAGAGGGAGAGGAGGAGAGAGATGGGGGAGGGTAAGGAAGGGGAATAATAGAGATAAGGAGGAAGAAGTAGGGGGGAAAATGGAGTAAATAAGATAGAAGGGAAAAGGAAGAAGGAGTGAAAACACGGGAAACGAAGGAAGAGGAAGAAGAAGAGAAAAAGGAAGATTGATGACGGGGAATGAAGGAAAGAGAGAGAAACAACCAGGAAAACAGGAATTAAAGACGAAGAGAAGAAAGAGAGCCAAAGGAAGGAAGAGTGAGTAACCTCCTTATCAATTCCTTCCTCTTAGGGATCCGCTCGTGGGAAGGTCCCTGCGAAGAGAGGAACTGGCGACGAGTGATGAAGGAGGAGGAGAAGAAAAAAAGAAGAGGAAGAGGAAAAAGAAAAAGAAAAAAAAGCCGAACGAGAAGAAAAATGGATGTAAAAGAAAGAAAAAGAAAGTGAAAAAGAAAAGGAAATAAAGAAAAAGGAGGAGGAGAGTAAGAATTAGAAGAAGAAGAAAATAAAGAAAAAAATCGTGTTAAGGGGGAAGAGAAAGTGGAGGAATAGAAGGAATAGTAAGGAAGGAAAGAGAAACGAAGGAAGGGGAGAAAGGACGATCCTAAGGGGCGAAGAAATGGAGAAAGGGAAACAAGGAAGGAAGAAGAAATATTCGATGAGAACGAGAGAGAAGAAGAGAACGGTACGGAGAGAGATGGAAGAGGAGGTTGAAGGGGATAGGGGGAAAGAGAATGGCGAAGAGACAAAGAGAAAAAGTGATAAAGAAATACGAACATTTAAGAAAATAAATGAATGGGAGGAAATAAATAAATAAATATATAAGATGGCGAGGAAATGGAAGAAAAGGAGAAAGAAAGGAGAGAAAGTAGTGATACGGAAAAAATACAAATAAAATTGTGCGAAAAAAAAGAAAGAAAAAATGAATAAATACATAAACAAGAGCAGAAGGAAGAAAAGAAAAGAAAAGAAAAAAAGATTGACGAGAGTAGATAGGAGAATCAAGATTTAGGGTTGAGGGGGAAGGGGAGGGGAGGGGAAGAGAGGGGGGCAGAAGGAAGGGGGTCAGCAAGTAGTCGAGTCAAATGACAAACGAGATAATTAGGATAATAGTTAGGATAATAGCGATGGGATAAATCGAGTTAAGAGGCCCGGGTTAATTCGAGAACTTTAATAGTCTTGTCCTGGGAGGGGTGCGGGACCCTCCTGCGGGCCGGCGGGAAGACGCGGAGGGGTGGGGTGGAGGGAGGGGGAGGGAAGGAGGGAGGAGGGGGAAGGGTGGAGTGGGAGGGGGGAGGGGGTGGAGGAGGGGGAAGGAAGAGAGGGGAGGGAGTGGAGGGGAGGGGAGGGAAGGGGGTTGGAGAGAGGAGGAGGGGAAGGAGGGTGGAGGGTGGAGGGAGGGGGAAGGGGGAAGGGGGAAGAGGGGAGGAAGAGGGGTGGTGGTTGGGGGAGGGAAGGAGGGATTGGAGAGATGGTGTGGTGGGGGTAAAGGGTAAGGGAGGGATGGGGGTAGGAAGGGGGTAGGAGGATGAGGGATAAGGGGGGAGGAAAAAAGTATTGGCAGTTGGGGGAGGGAGGTGGTGAAGGTGTAGGGGGTATTAGGGGTTGGTGGGGGAGGATAGGGAGTATCCCTTGTTTTGGGATGGAAGGGGAAGAGAAGGGAAGGAAAGGGGGGGGGGGGGTGAAGCGCAAGAAAGAGAGGGGTATTAGTGGTTGGGGAAAGAGGGGAAAGCGAGGAGAGAAAGACAGGAGGAAGGAGGGAAACGGGCACTGGAAGGGGAGGGCAAGGGATGGGAGCACACGTGATGTGGGAGAGGGGACAGAGAGGGGGGACGCTGGGAGAGGGATGGTGAAGGGAAGGGGTTAGGGAAGGTTGAAGGGAAAAGGGAGAGAGAGAGTGGGGGAGAGGAGGGAGTGGGAAGGGAGAGAGAGAGGGAGGGGGGAGGGAGGGAGGGAGGAGAGAGAGAGAGAGAGAGAGAGAGACTG
>NC_091580.1:317500-322500 GCF_042767895.1 Penaeus vannamei
GGTTTTGTGTACGTTTGTGTGTTTGTGTACGTTTGTGTGCGTGTGTATGTTGTGTTTGTGTACGTTTGAGCGTGTGTGTGTTGTGTGTTTGTGTACGTTTGTGTGTGTTGTATGTTTGTGTACGTTTGTGTGCGTGTGTGTGTTGCGTGTTTGTGTACGTTTGTGTGTGTGTGAGGGCGTTTATGTGTGTAGAGAGAGGGAGCCTTTATATGTATGTATGCGAACGTTTGCTCTGTGTGTGTGTGTGTGTGTGTGTGTGTGTGTGTGCGTGTGTGCGTGTGTGTGTGTGTGTGTGTGTGCGTGTGCGAGAGTGAGAGTGAGAGTGTGTGTGCGCGTGTGTGTGTGTGTGTGCGTGTGCGAGTGTGAGAGTGAGAGTGTGTGTGTGCGTGTGTGTGTGTGTGTGTGTGTGCGTGTGCGAGAGTGAGAGTGATTCGGTGCGTGGGCGGATTAGAGATTAAAGAGGATCGCGTGAACATCCGAATGTGGAACAACCAGGCGTGCGTGAGCCTCTCTCTGTGAACAAAACCACGTGGGTAGGAACATCCCAAGGCAACGCCCTCACCCCCCTCTTCCCCCTCCTTTTCTTCCTCTTCTCCTCCCCCTCCTTTTCTTCCTCCTCTTTCCCCTTCTTCTTCCTCTTCCCTCCTCATATCTCCCCCTCTCCCCCTTCTTCCCCCTCCTTTCTTCCTCCTCTTCCCCTCCTCTTGCTTCCTCTTCTCCTCCCCCTTCTTTTCTTCCTCTTCCCTCCTCCCTTATCTCACCCTCTCCCCCTTCTTTCCCCTCCCTTTTCTTCCTCTTCTCCCTCCCCTCGTTTTCCTCCTCTTCTCCCTCCTCCCTTTCCATATCCTCTTCCCTTTCTATGCCAGCCGCTATCCTCTCCCATTCTTTGGCACTTCTCACCCTTCCACTCCCTCCCTCTCCCACATCTCTCCCCCCCACCTCCCCACCCACCCATCCCTCTCCCTGACACCCCCTCCCCACCCATCCTCTCCTCCCGCCACCTCCTCTCTTCCTCCCCCCACCCCCCACCCCCACCCCGCCTCCCCCTCTCTCTCCCACTACTCCTCTTCCCCCTCCCCCCACCTCCCTCCCTCCACTATTCCTCTTCCTCCCCACCCCCCTCCCCACCCCCACCTCCCCTCCCTCTTCCACCACTCCCTCGACCCCCTCACCCCACCCACCTCCCCCTCCCTCTCCCACTACTCCTCTTCCTCCCCACCGCCCTCCCCCTCCCCCCACCTCCCCTCCCTCTCCCACTACTCCTCGCCCCCTCCCCCTTCCACCCCCTTCCACCGCTGAAAGGAATCGGCCTCGGAGGCTCTGAGCTCCGCCTGCGCTCAAGCTTAAGGTGAGCTCGAGCTTAGAACCGCTAAAGCTCTCGCCGATACTCATAAATCTGCGAAACTGAGGATCGGGATAAAGGGGGGGAGGGTGGGGAGGGGGGAGGGGGAGGGGCTAGGGGCTAGGGTGAAGGGAGGGTCAGGTGCCAGGTCGTGATAAATGGATTCAATTTTTATACGTGGACGTGCAGGTGTTTGTGTGTGTGTGTGTGTGTGTGTGTGTGTGTGTGTGTTTGTATGTCTGTGTGCGCGTGCGCGTGTATCAGACAGCACAAGTCTCTATATATGCACGTATTCGAAAGCGTGTGTGCGGGTATGTGCACACATACCTGCACGTAGTATACGGCTGTACGTATGTGCGCGTGAGATGTGCGGATAATCTCGGCGTACATCCAGAAGCCGATTATTGCACTTCCGGAAAGGCCGATGATTGTGCACCGCCGTCAATAATGGATTCTCGGAGACTGCTCTTATTGTCTTTATTGTTTTTTTTTCTCTCTCGTTGTGTTTTGTTTTGTTTTGTTTTGTTTTCTTCCTTCTTTTCTTCGTTGCTTGGTCTTCTCTTTACCTTGTTGTTTCCCTTTTATCGCTTTTTTTTACTTTTTTCTCTCTTTTTTTCACTTTTCTCGGTTTTTCTCAGTTTTTTGTCCTCTAATTACCTTTTTCTCTTGTTTCCCTCTTATCACTTCTTTGTTTCCCTTTTATCACTTCTTTGCTTCCCTTTTATCACTTCTTTGTTTCCCTTTTGTCACTTCTTTGTTTCCCTTTTATCACTTCTTTGCTTCCCTTTTATCACTTCTTTGTTTCCCTTTTATCACTTCTTTGTTTCCCTTTTATCACTTCTTTGCTCCCCTTTTATCACTTCTTTGTTTCCCTTTTATCACTTCTTTGTTTCCCTTTTATCACTTCTTTACTTTTTTCTCTCTCTTTTTTTTTTTTTTTTTACCTTCCGGGCGAGTGACAACACGCGCTCGCCTCTGTTCACGTGAACAATGATATCGAGATAATTATCGGTTACTGTGTTCGAAGGGTTATTAGGTCGGATGCTTTGTGCTGCTGGCAGAGGATCTGGGGGGGTGGGCGGAGGATGGGAGGAAAGAAGAGGGAGGGAGGGTGGAAGGAGGGGAGGAGGAAGGAAGGAGGAGGGAGAGAGGGCGGGAGGGAAGGAGGGAGGAGGGAGGCTGGAAGGAGGGTGGAAGGAGGGAGAGAGGAGGGAAGGAGGGAGGGTGGAAGGAGGAAGGGAGGAGAGATTGGAAGGAGGAGTGGAGGGAGGGAGAGGGAGGAGGGAGAGAGGGAGGGTGGAGGAGAAAGGGAGGGAAATGGAAGAACGTGGAGAAGCAGTGCAAGATGAGAGGACGGACAGACAAAGACAGAAGAAGAGGATGTCGGGAGGACGGGCCTGAATGATAATAATAACATAAAAAACAAATGCAGAATATGAGGAAGAAAGAAGGAGAAAACGCAAGGAGAGAGAGAGAGAGAGAGAGAGAGAGAGAGAGAGAGAGAGAGAGAGAGAGAGAGAGAGAGAGAGAGAGAGAGAGGAGAGGAGAGATAGATAGATAGAAAGAGAGAGAGAGAGAGGAGAAAGACAAAGAAAGAGACGATTGGGAAATGTAAGAGAGAAAGAAAAGGGGTTGACGGGGGGAGGGGGGGTGGGGGTAGATCATGGGAAATCCAGGCGCCTCCCGTCTTGAGGAAATAGTCCTGTGTTTATAATTACAACGGCGAGTGTTTATGAGGATGTGTCCACAGTGTGTGTGTATCGTCGCTCTTCTGCTTAAGTGGTTTTGTGTACGTTTGTGTGTTTGTGTACGTTTGTGTGCGTGTGTATGTTGTGTGTTTGTGTACGTTTGTGTGCGTGTGTGTGTTTTGTGTACGTTTGTGTGTGTTGTGTGTTTGTGTACGTTTGAGCGTGTGTGTGTTGTGTGTTTGTGTGTTTGCGTATGTTTGTATGTATGTGTGGGCGTTTATGTGTGTGAAGATAGGAAGCCTTTATATGTATGTATGCGAACGTTTGCTCTGTGTGTGTGTGTGTGCGTGTGCGAGTGTGAGAGTGAGAGTGTGTGTGTGTGTGCGTGGGTGTGTGTGTGCGTGTGCGAGTGTGAGAGTGAGAGTGTGTGTGCGCGTGTGTGTGTGTGTGTGCGTGTGCGAGTGTGAGAGTGAGAGTGTGTGTGTGCGTGTGTGTGTGTGTGTGCGTGTGCGAGTGTGAGAGTGAGAGTGATTCGGTGCGTGGGCAGATTAGAGATTAAAGAGGATCGCGTGAACATCCGAATGTGGAACAACCAGGCGTGCGTGAGCCCCTCTCTGTGAACAAAACCACGTGGGTAGGAACATCCCAAGGCAACGCCCTCACCCCCCCTCCCTTTCCTCCTTCTCTCCCCCTCCTTTTCTTCCTCTTCTCTTCCCCCTTCTTTTTCTTCCTCTCTTCCCCCTTCCTTTTCTTCCTCTTCCCTCCTCCCATATCTCCCCCTCTCCCCTTCTTCCCCCTCCTTTTTCTTCCTCCTCTTCCCCCTCTCTTGCTACCTCCTTCTCCTCCCCCTTCTTTTTCTTCCTCTTCCCTCCTCCCTTATCTCACCCTCTCCCCCTTCTTTCCTCCTTTTCTTCTCTTTACTCACCTCCCTCGTTTTCCTCTCTTCCCCTCCCTCCCTCCCTTTCCTTATCCTCTTCCCCTTTCTATGCCAGCCACTATCCTCTCCCATTCTTTGGCACTTCTCACCCTTCCCACTCCCTCCCTCTCCCATCTCTCCCCCCCCCCACCCCTCCCCACCACCATCCCTCTCTGACACCCCCTCCCCACCCATCCTCTCCTCCCGCCACCTCCCTCCTCTTCACTCCCACCCCCACCCCCCACCCCCGCCTCCCCCTCTCTCTCTACTACTCTCCGCCCCCCCTCCCTACACCACCTCCCCCTCCCTCTCCCACTATTCTCTTCCTCCCACCCTCCCACCCCACCTCCCCCTCCTCTTCCACCACTCCTCGACCCCCCTCCACCCCACCCACCTCCCTCCCTCTCCCCACTACTCACTCTTCCTCCCCACCCCCTCCCCCTCCCCCACACTCCCCCTCCCTCTCCCACTACTCCTCGCCCCTCCCCCTTCCACCCCCCTTCCACCGCTGAAAGAATCGGCCTCGGAGGCTCTGAGCTCCGCCTGCGCTCGAGCTTAAGGTGAGCTCCGAGCTTAGAACCACGCCCAAAGCTCTCGCCGATGCTCATAAATCTGCGGAAGCGGGGATCGGGATAAGGGGGAGGGTGGGAGGGAGAAGAGGAGGGAGGAGGAACTAGGGTGAAGGGAGGGTCAGGTGCCAGGTCGTGATAAATGGATTCAATTTTTATACGTGGACGTGCAGGTGTTTGTGTGTGTGTGTGTGTGTGTGTGTGTGTGTGTGTGTGTGTGTGTGTGTGTGTATGTGTGTGTGTGTGTGTGTGTGTCTGTGCGCGCGTGCGTGTATCAGACAGCACAAATCTCTATATATGCACGTATTCGAAAGCGTGTGTGCGGTTATGTGCACACATACCTGCACTTCGTATACGGCTGTACGTATGTGCGCGTGAGATGTGCGGATAATCTCTGCGTACATCCAGAAGCCGATTATTGCACTTCCGGAAAGCCCGATGATTGTGCACCGCCGTCAATAATGGATTCTCGGAGACTGCTCTTA
>NC_091580.1:327500-335000 GCF_042767895.1 Penaeus vannamei
ATGGTAACAATGGTAATGATTATGATCTTGAACTATAATGATGATGATAACGATTGAGAATGAAAGGTGATTGCGGGAGACGATTAATTTTATTAAAATGCCAAGCCTTCCGCCAGCTCTTGTCGAGACTTGCAATGAGATATTTTCTTTCTCTTCTTCTTCTTACCTTCTTTCTTTTCCGTCTTCTCTTTATTCTTTGTTTTTTCCTTCTTAATTTTTCGTCTTCTTTTTCTTTCTTTTTTCTCCTCTTCTTTTTCTTTTCTTTTTTTCTCCTTTTTTCCTCTTTCTTTTTTCTCCTCTTTCTTTATTTTTTCTCCCCTTCTTCTTCTTTCCTTTTCTCCTTTTCTTCTTCTCTCTTTTTCGTATTTTTTTTTTCTTCTTTCCATGAGCCCGAGAAGATCATCCTCTGAGTGGCATTTGATTCGGTTTGGGATCCTGATGACATTTCATTACTCTTATTTTTTATTATTCCTTTTTTTCTTTTATTTATATTTTTATAAATATATATTTGTAATCTTTTTTTTCTTTTATTCCTTTTCTCTTTTGTTTATATTTTATATTTTTACTTTTTTTATTTTTTTTATATTTAATTAATTAATTTATTTTATTATTAATATTTTTATTTATTTATTTATTATTATTTTTCTACTTTATTTATTTTATTTATTTATTTAGGTATATTTCACGATTTCACGAAGGCTTTTACGGAAAGCGGGAAAGAGATGATGGAGGGCGAGGGGGGGCGGGGGGGGGGGGGAGGAGATGCTGTGAATATGATGGAGTTTCCTGAGATGATGGCCAGCGCTTGTTGCTGATGAGAGCAGTGTCGGTTCTTTATTTTTCTCTTCTCTTCTGTTCGTTCTCCTCCTCTCCTCTTTATTTCTGCTTCTGCTTTCCTCTTCTTCCCTCTTCCTCCTCCTCTCTTCTCTTCTCTTCTGCTCGCTCTCCTCCTCTCCTCTTTATTTCTGCTTCTGCTTTCCTCTTCTTCCCTCCTTCTCCTCCTCTCTTCTCTACTCTTCTGCTCCCGCTCCTCCTCTCCTCTTTATTTCTGCTTCTGCTTTCCTCTTCTTCCCTACTTCCCTTCCTCTCTCTGCTCGCTCTTCTCTTCTCTCTGATCGCTCTCTCCCTCTCTTCTGCTTCCCTTTCCTCCCCTCCGTCCCTCTTCTCTCCCTTTTCCCCCTCCTCCTTCCCTCTTCTCCCCTCTCTCTCTCTTATTTTCCTTTTCTCCGCTCTCCTCCTCTCCTTTTCTCCCCTCCTCTCTTCTGCTCCCCTTTCCTCACCTCCTTCCTTCTTCTCTCCTCCCCCTCCTCCCCTCTTCTCCTCTCCCTCTCTCTTCTTTTCCTCTTCTCTTTCTCCGTCGGTCCGGATGAACCCACGAGCCTCAGGGGGACTTCCGGCTAACTCCCGGACGGGGCATATATTTCTCTCTCTCTCTCTCTCTCTCTCTCTCCCTCTCTCTCTCTCTCTCTCTCTCTCTCTCTCTCTCTCTCTCTCTCTCTCTCTCTCTCTCTCCCTCCCTCCCTCCCTCCCTCCCTCTCTCTCTCTCTCTCTCTCTCTCTCTCTCTCTCTCTCTCTCTCTCTCTCCCTCTCTCCCTCTCCTCCCTCCCTCCCTCCCTCCTCCCTCCCTCCCTCCCACCCACCCACACCACCCACCCACCCACCCACCCACCCACCTGCACCCCCCCCACCCACCCACCCACTCCTCCCTCCCTCCCTCCCTCCCTCCCTCCCTCCCTCCCTCCCTTCCTCCCTCCCTCCCTCCCTCCTCGCCGAGCTCCGAGGGGGCGTGTTGACTCATTTGCTGTGTCCACTCGGGCGCCGTCTGTGCCCCTTTCGGACGTCTCCTCCGACACACACACAGACACGTGCTGTCGGGTTTATTCATAATGAGAAGCGTCCCCTCGGCGGGAGTCGGTGGGGGAGGGGGTGGGGGGGAGGTGGAGCTTCGGGGCGGTGGGGGAGGGGAGGAGGGAGGGGGGGGGAGAAGACAGACGGATGGGCAGGCAGACAGGAAAGGCAAGCAGGCAAAGACAGCGGGAGAGACAGACAGAGATAGGAAGAGGAGCCTTGGGAAACCAATGGGAAGGATAAATGAGAAGCGAAGAGAGAAAGGGAAAGAGGGAAGGAGGGAAGGAGGATCCTCGGCGCCGAAACCTGGGTCTGAGGGCGACCTCGAGCGCATAAGGGTGGGCGTGCTGGCAGGGTGTGCGTGGAGGCGCCGCGGGCATCGGCAGGAAGGGGGGGGGGGGGGCGCCGCTGTCTCTTAGGGGCCGTGTCGCACGCCCATTGTGTGTGTGTGTGCGTGTGTGTGTGTGTGTGTGTATATATATATATATATATATATGGGTAGATAAAGATAGATAGATAGATAGATAGATAGATATTTGTGTGTATATATAGATACATAGATACAGATATATGTGTGTGTGTGTGTGTATATATATATATATATATATATATATATATATATATATATATATATATATATATATATATATATATATATATATATATATATATATATATATATATATATATATATATATATATATATAAAGAAGGGATCCCTTTCTTCCGGAGTCCCCCTCCTCCCTCCCCCGCGGGGAGCCCGCAAAGCGCTCTCCTCGCGAGCGTCTTTCGTCCCGCGGCGTCGGCCTTTCGCGAGCGCGCGCGCGCGGCGAGGCGTCGAGCAGGTCCTAATGAGATTGTTGTTCTCCTTGCAGGTGTGGTCGAGAAGGCCCTGAGCAGCGCCGAGCACCGGACCCTGAAGCTGTTCCAGGCGACGTACCCGCGCCTGGCGCCCGCCGCCCGCCCCGTGCTGCACGAGCTGGTCGCGTCCATGAAGGCGGCGCTCACCAGCCCCAACGAGATGGCCCTCGAGCACGCCCTCGCCGCCTTCTGGGACGACCTCTTCGCGCCCGTCTACCACAACGCCCTCCACTCGCGCCTGCCGCCCTTCTCGCAGGTCTACAGCGAGTGCCTGCGGGACGCCCAGCGCACGGTGCAGCCCTGGGGCATCATCCCCGCCCTGGTGGGCGAGCCCCTGCTGCGCGGCCTGCGCACGGTGCGCCTCTTCCTGCACTCCCTCGACGTGGGCATCGAGGTGGTCAACTCCGCCCGCAAGTTCCCGGTGCCGAGCGAGTGCGGCGAGGCGGCCGCGCGCCTGCGCTTCTGCGGCGCCTGCCACGGCACGCTGGCCCCGCCCTGCTTCGGCATGTGCCTGAACGTGGCCCGCGGGTGCCTGGCGCCCCTCGCCGAGGTGGACGGCGCCTGGGGCGACCTGGCCGGCACCGTGGCCCGCGTGCACGAGTCGCTGCAGGCGTCCAGGCTCTCGCACCTGCTGCACCAGCTGCCCGAGAAGCTGTCCGAGGCCGTGATGGTGGCGCTCGAGCGAGGACCCAAACTCCAGAAGAAGGTAAGCGCCGCCGGGCCCGACGCTCGCCTGCTTGGGTCGCCATTTCTCCCTTTCCTTCCATAAGTAGTCTCCCCCTTTCATATCAAATTGTTTCCTGTTTTTTTTTTCTCTTCCGTAATTTTTTATTATTTCCTGTCTTGACGCTAAGGAACACGCCGAGAGGGAGGGAGTAAGGGGAGGAGGGGTAAGGGAAGGGAAGGAGGGAGAGGGAGAGGAGGGGAGAGAGAGAGATCCCTCACTTTCTCCCTCCCCCCCCCCTCCTCCTCTCGTAGCAGAGGAAGGAGAGCGCACTGGAGTCGCGCCGGTCTGGTTGGGTTGGTAATGAAGGTGTGAGGATAATTGGGAAGGGAGGGGGAAGAGGAGACGGAGAGGCAGAGAGAAAGGAAGAGGGAGAGGGGGATGGGAAGGAAGAGAGAGAGAGAGAGAGATGAAACTGCGAGGGGTAAAAGGGCATAAGAGGCTAGTCATGACGGACGGACAACCATAAAGATATTTAGAAATAAATGATTGAATAAAAAACAAAACTAAAAAAAAAAAAAAAAACAAGAAAGGGAGGATTTACAGATGATATCCCCCGCTTTCTTACCCCCCCCCCTCCCGAAAAACCTCCTCGGAAAAACAGCAAAACAAAACAAAAACAAGAGCAGCCGCGCACCATGAACCGGCGATTTTCTTGGCGTCGGTTCAAGAAGCGCTTCTCGGCAAGACGCTCCTCGGCCGCGGTTCGAGACGTGGTTCGACGAGCTCCTTGCGGGAAAAGGGAGGGAGGGGGAGGGGGAGAGAGGGGAAGAGGGAGAGGAAGAGGGGGAGGGGAGAGAGGGGGAGGGGGAAGGAGAGGGGAGAGATGGAGAGGAGGAGAGGGAGAGAGGGGGAGGGGGAGAGGAAGAAGGAGCGAGTGGGAGAGAGGGGAAGAGGAGAGGAAAAGGAAGGAAGAAGGAGAAGGAGGGGGAAGAGGGAGAGGGAGGAGGGGAGGATGGAGTGAGGGAAAGGAGAGGGAGGGGGAGGGGAAGAGGGAGAGGGGGAGGGGAGAGAAGGGGAAGAGGGAGGGGGAGGAGGGAGGGGAAGAGAAGGGAGGGGAGAGAGTGGGAGAGAGGGAAGAGGAAGAGGAAAAGGAAGGAAGAAGGAGAGGGAGGGGGGAGAGGGGAAGAGGGAGAAGAGGGAGAGGAAGAGAAGGGAGGGAGGGGAGAGAAGGGAGGGGGAGGGGAAGAGAAGGGAGGGGAGGGGGAGAGAGAGGGGAAGAGGGGGAGAGGAAGCGGAAGAGGGAGAGGAGAGGGGAGGGGGAGAGAGAGGAAGAGGGAGAGCGGAGAGAAGGGAAAAGGGAGAGAGGAAGAGGGGAGGGAGGGAGAGAGGGGAAGAGGGAAAGAAAAGGAAGGAAGGAGGAAAGGGGAAGAGGGAGAGGAAAAGGAAGGAAGAAGGAGAGGGAGGAGGAGGGGGAGAGAGGGGAAGAGGGAGAGTCGCGTGTTTCGCGAGCTCGAGTCCGGCATGCCACGGAGCATCGCTGGCGAAGAGAGCACAGACAGACAGACAGACAAAAACAAAAAAAAAAAAAAAAACTCCAGACAGACAGACAAAAACAAAAAACAAAAAAACTCGGGTGCGACGTCATGGTGGAGGGTGAGAGGGTGGGGGGTGCATCGGGGGGGGATTAAGATGTCTAGGTGGCGTGGGTAAATATTTATGTGAAGTGAAGACGTTTAGTGAGCGATTTGCATGTGGTTAAGAAAGGCAGATGTATAGACATTTAAAATTAGATCAAATATGAATACACAGATACACACACACACACACACACACACTCACTTACAGACTCACGCACGCACACACTCACACACACACACACACACACATATACACATATACACACACACACACACATATACACACACACACACACATACACACACACACACACACACACACACACACACACACACACACACACACACACACACACACACACACACACACACACACACACACATACATATATATATATATATATATATATATATATATATATATATATATATATATATATATATATATATATATATATATATATATATATATAAACATATATGTGTGTGTGTGTGTATGTATATATATAATCCATCTGCATAAGTATATAGACAGGTCCACAGATAAATAAATATAGAAGTTAGACATAGAAGTATAGACAGGCAGACAGACAGACGACCAAACAAACAGACAGACAGACAGATGTCGTTCATGTAAGAGAAGCCGATCACGATTCGATCCTTTCCGCTCGCCGTTCCCTCGCGTGAGAGAAGCTGCGTTCAGCGTGGCGCCATTAGTGTGCGTATGTGCGTGTGCGTATGTGCGTGTGCGTGTGCGTGTGCGTGTGCGTATGTGCGTGTGCGTGTGTGCGTATGTGCGTGTGTGTGCGTATGTGCGTGTGTGTGTGCGTATGTGCGTGTGCGTATGTGCGTGTGTGTGCGTATGTGCGTGTGTGTGTGTGTGTGTGTGTGCGTATGTGCGTGTGTGTGTGTGTGTGTGTGTGTGTGTGTGTGCGTATGTGCGTGTGCGTATGCGTGTGTGCGTATGTGCGTGTGCGTATGTGCGTGTGCGTGTGCGTGTGCGTATGTGCGTGTGCGATTTGTGCGTGTGCGTATGTGCGTGTGCGTGTGTGCGTGTGCGTATGTGAGCGTACTCTTGTTGGTGTGGCTAGGGGGGAAGGGGGAGAGGGAGGGGGTGTTTGTGTGTGTGTGTGTGTGTGTCTGCGTGGCTGTGTGTGTACGTGTGCGTCCTTCCGTACAAGCGGCGTGCGGGCATCCTCTCGCCTACACCGACGCCCAGCCGTGCGTGAGTGTCCGGCAGACGCGACGCCCGAGCACGCCCGCCCACCCGCGCTCAAGAGCCGGCCACCCACTCCGCCCGTGATTCCGACACAAACGGCCACGCACGCCCGCACGCCCTCCCTCGCCGGATGTGCAGCTTCCGGTTATGCCCTGATTTATCTGTCGCTGCGTCGAGGGGGGGGGGTGAGGGAGAAGGGGGAGGGGGATGAGGGGGAGGGGAGGGAGGGGGAAGGGGGGTTAGATAGAGGGAGAAGGGGGAGATGGAGGGAAGGAAGGGGAGGATAGAGGGAGAAGGAGGGGTGGAGGGAAGGGAGGGAGAAGGGGGAAGTAGAGAAGAGAGAGGAAGAGATAAGTAGGGATGAAGAAAAGAAAGGAGAAGGAAGAGAGAGAGCAAGGTAGAGGGGGCGAAGCGAAAGAGAGACAGAGATAGATAGACGGACAGAGAGACAGGAAGACAGACAGAGGTAGAATTAAAGAGAAAAATTTGAATTGGGAGAGAGAGAGAGAGAGAGAGAGAGAGAGAGAGAGAGAGAGAGAGAGAGAGAGAGAGAGAGAGAGAGAGAGAGAGAGAGAGAGAGAGAGAGAGAGAAATGCCACTCCATTGGGCGTGTTGCCATGTTGTCCCATTGCATGTTGCAAAGGACGTTATGTTAATTGAAATTATTTAATCTTATTTTATTATTTTATTTGCTATTATGAATAGTATTTTTTTGGAAGACACGTTTTAGTTTCGTTATGTTTTTAGTATTACTGTTATAGTTATTACGTTAATTAATCTCATGATATGCATAACATTTGATAGAGAGGGGATAAAGGAATGAATTGATGAATAGATAGATGAGAGATAGACAGATGGACTGATTGATAGATAGATAGATAGATAGACATAAAGATGTGCGGGTAGGTGCATAGAGGGAATAAGAGGGAAGGAGAGAAGAGAGGTGGTGGTGGGGGGGGGGGTGGAGGTGGAATTTCGTTGATAAGATTATCTTGTTTCCTCTTCTCTCCTTTGTTTTTCTTTCTTATTTTTCATCCTTTTGCCCATGTGTCGCTTTTCTTTTTTTTCTTCCATGTTTATTCTTTTCCACTCGAAGGAACATACGCATACGCACACATACTCATGCACGCACGCACGCGAACATGCGCGCGCGGACTCACACACACACACACACACACACACACACACACACACACACACACACACACACACACACACACACACACACACACACCTCTCCTTCCTCACGCCTCCACCTGTCGTGTCTC
>NC_091580.1:337500-340000 GCF_042767895.1 Penaeus vannamei
GGTTATTTACAGACTTGCATTTACTTACTTGGTCACTTATTTTTGCCTATATTTGCACGTTCCCTTACTTTGTTCGCCGGTTTGACTCATGCACGAATTTATTTTTTCACTCACTTATTCGTTCTCTCTTTCTTTCTTTCTCTTTCTCTCTCTCTCTCTCTCTCTCTCTCTCTCTCTCTCTCTCTTTCTTCTTCTCTCTCTCTCTCTTCTTCTTTCTTCTTCTTCTTCTTCTTCTTCTTCTTCCTTCTTCCTCTCCCTCTCTCCTCTCTCTCATTCACAAACACACACACACACACACACACACACACACACACACACACACACACACACACACACACACACACACACACACACACACACACACACACACACACACACACACAGGTCCCCGCCTCCCCTCGTGCCCAAAAAGGCAGGAAAAAGCCAGCTCTAAATTGTGCAAGTTTGAAAAGGCGGAAATGTACTTAAGAGTTGTCCAAATTGCCGCCTCCGGCCTTGATCTGGAACCGCCGGCGAGGAAAATGTATTTTATTTGCATCGATCAAATTGTCTTGTTTCTTTTGTCTCCATTTTTGTTTCTGTGTTGTTGTTTTTTTGTTTTTTTTGGATTACTTGTTTGTGTTTCTGTTTTTCTGCTTCTTGGGTTGTCTTGTTCTTTTGTTTCGATGTTCGTGGGTTTGTTTTTAGAGGGAGGGAGGAGAGAGAGAGAGAGAGAGAGAGAGAGAGAGAGAGCGATGGGGGGAAGCGAGAGAGAGAGAGGGAGAGAGAGAGAGAGGGAGAGAGAGAGAGAGACAGCGAGAGAGAGAGACAGCGAGAGAGAGAGACAGCGAGAGAGAGAGACAGCGAGAGAGAGAGACAGAGAGAGAGAGAGACAGCGAGAGAGAGAGAGAGAGAGAGAGAGAGAGAGAGAGAGGGAGAGACAGCGAGAGAGAGAGACAGCGAGAGAGAGAGACAACGAGAGAGAGAGACAGAGAGAGAGAGAGAGACAGAGAGAGAGAGAGAGAGAGAGAGAGAGAGAGAGAGAGAGAGAGAGAGAGAGAGAGAGAGAGAGAGAGAGAGAGAGATAAAGAGAGAGATAAAGAGAGAGAGAGAGAAACAGACAGAGAGATAAAGAGAGAGAGAGAGAGAGAGAGCTGTTGTTTATTTTCTCAGACAGAATTATGTCAATTATTAATACCTGGTCCGTGTGTTCGTGAATCCGAGCGATAAACGTCGTATTTTAACGCCATCGGTTGTCGGCGAATTCGGTGACAAGCAAACGAAAGGAGAAGAAGTACAGCCGTTGACAAAGTAAATAAGTACGTAAATGGATAAGTATTTTCTCTATCTCGCTCTCTCGCTTGCTCTCTCTCTCTCTCTCTCTCTCTCTCTCTCTCTCTCTCTCTCTCTCTCTCTCTCTCTCTCTCTCTCTCTCTCTCTCTCTCTCTCTTATGTGTCTGCGAAGTGCCATAGGAAATGATAATGGAATCCGAGAAAAATAATGAAATGAATATAAGAAACAAACGGACAGGAATGAAAATAATGAAGGAGGGAAATTGAAGTTCTAATAATTATAATGATATTAAATAAGAGAATATAAATAAGACAAAAAGACCGAAGGAAAGAATTATTGCGAAACTAAAGAAGCGAGAATTTTAGATAAAAGTGGAAATGCAGAAGGAAAGGCGCACAGAAGAACGCAGAGAGAATGGAGGTAATGAAGGAAAGAAATGAAATTCTTAAAAAAGGGAAGAAAAGAATAAAGGATAACGAACCGTGATGTAAGGCGGAAGCTTAAAAAATAGATAAATAAAAATAGAAAGAACGAAACACAGAAAAAATAATGAGTGAAAAAATAAGCACAATAAAAAAACTGAAAATGAAAAGGGAAAGAAGCGCAGAAAAATGTATAAAAAGAACTGAAAATAAGAAAGGCAAGAACCGCAGAAATACCCAGAAAAGATAAAAGGATGAAATAAGAAATACATAAATTTTAAAAAGGATGAAAATAAGGAAATACGCAGAAAAAAAATTAAAAATGGAAGGAAACTTGAATAAGTACAACGGAAAATAATGATGGAAAGAAACAGAAATTTTAAAAGAAAAGAAAATGAAAAAGCACAGAAACACAGATAATGAAGTAAATAAACATAAATAAAAAACGAAGAATCACATAAACACTCATAAGAAATGAAAATAACGAAGGAAAGAAACAGAAAAGAAAATAAAGGAAAGAAAAATAGTAAAAATAAAGGAAATTATACGAAACACAGAAAAGATAGTGGAATCAAAGTAAAGATAAAAAAGGAAATAAATAAATAAACTCCGCTGAAAGAAAAAAGAAAGAATCTGAAATTCTATAACGAAAAGAATAACGAAGGAAGGAAACATAAATAAAGATGAAGAACGAAAGAAACTGAAATGCAAAAATAATTAGAATAAGAAAAGAAGGAAACAGACAGAGAGACAGAAAGCAGGGAAGGAGAGAAGCGGAGAGAAACTCAGAACTTGCACTCTATGT
>NC_091580.1:355000-362500 GCF_042767895.1 Penaeus vannamei
CGTTGCGGGTACGACCTTTCGGTGCATACCACGACCCTCAGGATGCACGACCATCGCTGTTGTCTCAGAGGACGACTCTCAAGCCTTAAGACATCCTTTGTTAGTCATCGTTACGACATAATTGCGGTGATGACGCTCCGATTCCTAGTATAACGACCTCTTCCAAGGAACGACCGCCACTTCTAACGACCGACACGGCTGCATTTACCATCACGACCGCAGCGACGTCCAAACCAACCGCCATCACTTTCTCCAACACCAAGACCGCCACGACCACCATTTTCTCCAACACCAAAACCACCACGACCACCACTTTCTCCAACACCACGACCACCATTTTCTCCAACACCAAAACCGCCACGACCACCACTTTCTCCAACACCACGACCACCATTTTCTCCAACACCAAACCCGCCACGACCACCACTTTCTCCAACACCACGACCACCATTTTTCTCCAACACCAAAACCACCACCACGACCACCACTTTCTCCAACACCACGACCACCATTTTCTCCAACACCAAAACCACCACGACCACCACTTTCTCCAACACCAAGACCGCCACGACCACCATTTTCTCCAACACCAAAACCGCCACGACCACCATTTTCTCCAACACCAAACCAACCGTCACCACTTTCTCCAACACCAAAACCGCCACTCAACCAGCGCCTCCATTTTCTCCAACACCAAACCAACCGTCACCACTTTCTCCAGCACTAAAATCTCCAACACTAAAACCACCACGGCCACCATTTTCTCCAACATCAAAATCACCAAACAAACCAACTCCTCCATTTTCTCCAACACCAAACCAACCGCCACCAACGTCACCATTTTCTCCAACACTAAAATCACCACCAGACCCAACCGCCCCCATTTTCTCCATCAACACTATCACCACCCAACCAACGCCACCATTTTCTCCAACACCAAACCGCCCACATTATCTCCATCACCACCACCACCACCCAACCAACGCCGCCATTTTCTCCACCACCACCACCCACCCAACCAGTCCCACCATTTCCTCCACCACCAAACCCAACCGCCCCCATTTTCTCCACCACCACCACCCAACCAACGCCCCCATTTTCACCAACACTAAAATCACCACCAAACCCAACCAACGCCACCATTTTCTCCAACACTAAAATCACCAAACAAAAACCTAATTGCCCTCCATTTTCTCCACCACCACCAACCACCAACCGCAACCAACGTCACCATTTTTCTCCCAACCCACTAAAATCACCATTTTCTCAAGACACCAACCCCGCCCCCACGCTTTCTCCACCACCACTATCACCACCCAACCAGCGCCACCATTTCCTCCAACACTAAAATCACCACCAACCGCCCCATTTTCTCCACCACATCACCAACACCACCACCCAACGACAACCACCACCAAACCTACCCGCCCCCATTTTCTCCACCACCCCCGCCACCAACCCCCCCCCCCCCCCCATTTTCTCCACCACCACCACCACCGCCACAGCATCCTCCCTCCAGTATTCCCGCGCATCACGTCATTCCCGAGAAAAGGCGAGAAAGAGCGAGATCCGAGCGAAAGAAGGTTAAGCCAACGCAAGCAAAGGACATTATGTAATATTGGTGAAGAGAAACTTGATGCCGCATTCTCAACTTTTTTTTTCATTTCTTCTTCTCCTTCTTCTTCTTTCTTCTTTATGTGTTGCTCTTTACTTTTTTTTCGTTTTTTTGTGTGTGTTATTTCTTGTTACGTTTTTTTTTCTTTCCTTTTACGGTTTTGTGTTGATTCTTTAATGTTATTATCGATGTTATTTTAGTTATTATTTTGTTGTTTGTTGTTTTTGCCGCATTCTCAACTTTTTTTTTAATTTCTTCTTCTCCTTCTTCTTCTTTCTTCTTTATGTGTTGCTCTTTACTTTTTTTCGTTTTTTTGTGTGTGTTATTCCTTGTTAGTTTTTTTTTTTTCTTTCCTTTTACGGTTTTGTGTTGATTCTTTAATGTTATTATCGATGTTATTTTAGTTATTATTTTGTTGTTCGTTGTTTTAATACTATTATTATCTTTATCATTTGTTTTCTTTCGTTCGCCTCTCTTTATGTTATGTGTCTATGTTACATTTTCGTCCTGCTCCTCTTCTTCCCTCTCTCCTCCTCCTCCTCCTCTTCCTCCTCCTCCTCCTCCCCTCATCTCCTCCTCCTCCTCCCTCCTCCTCCTCCTCCTCTTCCTCCCTCCCTCCCTCCCTCCTCCTCCTCCTCACTCCTTCCTCCCTCATCTCCTGCTCCTCCTCCCTCATCTCCTCCTCCCTCCTCCTCCTCCCTCATCTCCTCCTCCCTCCTCCTCTTCCTCCCTCATCTCCCTGCTCCTCCTCCCTCTCATCTCCTCCTCCTCCCTTCCTCCCTCATCTCCTCCCTCCTCCTCCTCCCTCGCCTCATCTCCTCCTCCTCCTCCTCATCTCCTCCTCCTCCTCCTCCCTCATCTCCTCCTCCTCCTCCTCCCTCCTCCTCCCTTATCTCCTCCTCCCCTCACCTCCTTCTCCTCCTCCTTCTCCTCCTCCCTCACCTCCTTCCCCTCCACCTCATGCCTCCTCCTCCCTCATCTCCTCCTCCTCCCTCCATCTCCTCCTCCTCCCCTCCTCCCTCATCTCCTCCTCCTCCTCCTCTCATCTCCTCCTCCTCCTCCTCCTCCTCCTCCCTCATCTCCTCCCTCCTCTTCCTCCTCCCTCATCTCCTCCTCCTCCTCCCTCATCTCCTCCTCCTCCTCCTCCTTCTCCTCCTCCCTCATCTCCTCCTCCTCCTTCTCCTCTTCGCTTGTTATTTAATCTTAACCGGGGCCTTCTTTAACCATTATAAGTCTTCTCCGAGTTAAGTTGAAAAGTGAGTGTCAGTGTGTGCCTCGTGTGTGATGTGTGTGTGTGTGTGTGTGTGTGTGTGTGTGTGTGTGTGTGTGTGTGTGAGAGAGAGTGTGTGTGTGTGTGTGTGTAAGTGTGTGTGTGTGAGAGAGAGAGAGAGAGAGAGAGAGAGAGAGAGAGAGAGTGTATGAGTGTATGAGTGTGTGTGTGTGTTTGTGTGCGTGTGCGTGTGTATGTGCGTACATGTGTGTGTGTGTGTATTTCGTGCAGATCTAGCCCAGTGAGCACTCGGGGTCGACACTTGATCCCATCGTCGTGTCTGGCTTTGATGCTCTTGATATCCCGTGTTTGCTTCATTCTTTTCGGTCCGTGTGTAATTCTCTCTCTCTCTCTCTCTCTCTCTCTCTCGCTCTCTCTCTCTCTCTCTCTCTCTCTCTCTCTCTCTCTCTCTCTCTCTCTCTCTCTCGTCTCTCTCTCTCTCTCTCTCTCTTCTGTTCTCTCTCTCTCTCGTCTCTCTCTCTCTCTCTCTCTCTCTCATCTCTCACTCTCTCTCTATTTCTCATCTCTCTCTCTCTCTCTCTCATCTCTCATCTCTCTTCTATCTCTTCTCTCGTCTGGTTTACTCATTTCTCTGTCTTCTCTTCTCTCTCTGTCTCTCTTCTCTCTCTCTCGTTTACTTCTTTCTGTCATCTCTCTCTCTCTCTCTTTCTCATCTCTCTATTTCTCATCTTCTCTCTCATTCCCTTTTCTCATTTGTCACTACTTTATCTCTTTCCCTCTACTAATTTATCTGTCAATCTCTCTCTCTCTCTCTCTCTCTCTCTCTCTCTCTCTCTCTCTCTCTCTCTCTCTCTCTCTCTCTCTCTCTCTCTCTCTCTCTCTCTTTATCTATCTATCTCGCTTTCACTATATCTGTATCTGTCGCTATCTTTATGATACTTGAGGCGTGCTAGTGAATTGGATGTCGGATGCCTAATTTGCATTAAGCAATAATTTGATTGTGAAATGTAAGAATTAAACCTTTGTTTGTTTATTTATTTATATATTTTGATTCGTCATATGATTATTAGGCTTTGGGTTTTTTGTTAATGAGTAGTATATTGCTATTATTGTCGCTGTTTTATCATTGTATTTTCCACTATTGTTGATTATTGATACATAAGGTTGAGAATTGGTATAATTATATTCAATATTTTATAAAAGATTATCGCTCCGCTGTTTTCATTGTATTGATGCGATTCTCTGATTAATTATTGGTTTTACTTGATCACATTCGTCTGATTCCTCATGCTTCCTTTCTTGGCCTTATCCTGATTCAACGTTCACTCGTTCTGTTGCGTTGGTTGGTCTCAACGCAGGAGAATGATTACTTTAGAGACATTTCTTGTCAGCGCAGGTCATATTTCGGGAAATCGTTAATAAACACGCACGCACGGACACATGCACATAATTGGCGTTTTTTCTTTCTTTCTTTCTTTTCTTTTCTTTCTTTCTTTTGTTTCCACGTACTCTAAGAGGTTAATATCCGCTGTTGCATTTTGTGGGATTATCTAACTCTCTCTCTCTCTCTCTCTCTTCTCTGGAAATCTATTGCGTATCCTGTTCGCGTGACCTCCGGGGGTCAGGCAGGGTCACGGGAGGGTCACGGCAGCGCGGACGAATTCGGCAGTTATGTCATGCGGCGTCTGTCATGCGAAAAGGTGGATGGGTGTGTGCTGTTTGTGTCTGTCTGTAGATCTGTTGGTGTCTGTCTGTAGATTTGCTGTTTGTGTCTGTCTGTAGATCTGTTGGTGTCTGTCTGTAGATTTGCTGTTTGTGTCTGTCTGTAGATTTGCTGTTTGTGTCTGTCTGTAGATTTGCTGTTTGTGTCTGTCTGTAGATTTGCTGTTTGCGTCTGTCTGTAGATTTGCTGTTTGCGTCTGTCTGTAGATTTGCTGTTTGTGTCTGTCTGTAGGTTTGCTGTTTGTGTCTGTCTGTAGATTTGCTGTTTGTGTCTGTCTGCCTGTCTGTCTGTCGGTCTGTTTGGCTGTTGGTTTATTTATCTATCTACCTATCTCTCGACCTGCCTATCTAAGTATATATTTTTGTGTGTCGGTCTGTATGTATTTATCAGTTTATATCTTTGTATCTTTATCTATCTGTATCTGTATTTCGGTCTGTCTATCTACCTAACAATTTGTCTCTCTGCATTTGTATATGTGTTTGTGTGTGTGTGTGTGTGTGTGTGTGTGTGTGTGTGTGTGTGTGTGTGCGAGTGAGTGAGTGAGTGTGTGTGTGTGTGTGTGCGCGTGCGAGTGAGTGAGTGTATGCGTGCGCGCGTGCGTGCGTGAGAAACACACCCACAAACACAAATATCGCAAGAAAAATAAAAGTGAGAGAGAGAGAAATCAAAGAAGAGCAAAGAGGGTATTCTCCGGCATACAGACGGTGATCCTCCGAGTATATGTTCACGCATAGCCAGAGAGGGAGAGAAGGATAAGGGGAGGGGGGTAGGGGTAGGGGTATGGGGCATGAGGTATGAGGTTTAGGGGGTGATCTGCATAGCCAGAGAGGGAGAGAAGGATAGAGGGGGTAGGGGTAGGGGTAGGGGGCATGAGGTATGAGGTTTAGGTGGGGGGAGGTGATCTGCATAGCCAGAGAGGGAGAGAAGGATAAGGAGGGGGTAGGGGTAGGGGTATGGGGCATGAGGAGGCGAGGTTTAGGGGGGGAGGTGATCACGCATAGCCAGAGAGGGAGAGAAGGATAAGGGGAGGGGGGTAGGGGTAGGGGTATGGGGCATGAGGTATGAGGTTTAGGGGGGAGGTGATCCGCATAGCCAGAGAGGGAGAGAAGGATAAGGGGAGGGGGGTAGGGGTAGGGGTAAGGGCATGAGAGGTAAGGAGGTTTGGGGGGGAGGTGATCCGCATAGCCAGAGAGGGAGAGAAGGATAAGGAGGGGGGTAGGGGTAGGGGTATGGGGCATGAGGTATGAGGTTTGGGGGGGGGGGAGGTGATCCGCATAGCCAGAGAGGGAGAGAAGGGGATAAGGGGAGGGGGGTAGGGTAGGGGTGGTGGGGCATGAGGTATGAGGTTTGGGGGGGGAGAGGGGATCTGCATAGCCAGAGAGGGAGAGAGAAGGATAAGGGAGGTGGGGGTAGGGGGTATGGGGCATGAGGTATGAGGTTTGGGGGGGGAGGTGATCCGCATAGCCAGAGAGGGAGAGAAGGATAAGGGGAAGGTAGTAGGGTATGGGGCATGAGGTATGAGGTTTAGGGGGAGTGTGATCCGCATAGCCAGAGAGGGAGAAGGATAAGGGGAAGGGGGTAGGGGTAGGGGTATGGGGCATGAGGTATGAGGTTTAGGGGGGAGGTGATCCGCATAGCCAGAGAGGGAGTAGAAGGATAAGGGGAAGGGGGTAGGGGTAGGGGTATGGGGCATGAGGTATGAGGTTTAGGGGGGGGAGGTGATCCGCATAGCCAGAGAGGGAGAGAAGGATAAGGGGAGGGGGGTAGGGGTAGGGGTATGGGGCATGAGGTATGAGGTTGGGGGGGAGGTGGTGATCCCGGACCGCCCCATCTGGTGTTAGACGTGCTGGAGTATGTGTCAACAGGATATGAGTGATGTGAAGGTTTGTTTGTGTGAGTGCAAGTGTTTGTGGGCGTGGGTGGGGGTGGAAAGTGTGTATGGGGGGGCCGGCGAGGGCGGGGGTTGTGCGCGCGTGGGAGTGTATGAGTGTATGTAGGATTATGTATGTCTGTATGGTTTCACGCACGCTCGTACATACACGCAACCCGCGCGCGCACACACACACACACACACACACACACACACACACACACACACACACACACACACACACACACACACACACACACACACACACACACACACACACACACACACACACACACACACACACACACACACACACACACACACACGCAGATAAATAGATATAGATATACATATTTAGTTGTGTGTGTGTCTGTCTGTCTATGTCTGCTTGTGTGCGTATATGTTCTTGTATGTGCACACGGAGGCGTCACGTGTCGCCCGCGGTGTCAGCCTGTTGGTCGCCTTGCTGACTGCTTGCTTGCGCGCACGCACTTAAAAAAAAGGGGGTGAGGGAGAGATGGACGGAGAGAAAAAAGGGACGAAAGAGTGAGGAACGAGAGAGAGTAAAGGAGGGAGGGAGGGAAGGACAAGAGAGGAAAAAGAGGAAAGGAGAAATAGACACACTCGCTGGCCTCGTCCCTTTCGCCTCCTCGGAGCGGCGGAGGACTCGGAGGACTCGGGGGCTGTGTCCTCCTCCTGGAATTGATTCATGTATTTATATAGTTGTTTATTTTTATTATTTATTTATTTGTATTTATTTATTTATGGGTAATACCGCTACCAATGCAGTGTTTCTCTCCCTGTATTCTTTAACCCCCTCTTTAATAGCCCTCCCAACCCCAACCCCCCAACTCGCAACCCCTTTAAACCACTTCTCCCACTTCTCTTCCTCTCCCTTCCCTCTCCCTCCTCTCTCCTTCCTCCTTCCTCTCTCCCTCCCTCTCCCTCCCCCCCTTTCCTCGACACACCGCCCACTCTCACGCCGCCCACGCCCGCCCGCTGGGACAATCCGTCATGTTTGTGGAAACGTGGGTGTCGCCGCCCGGTGATGGATTCGCCGC
>NC_091580.1:365000-370000 GCF_042767895.1 Penaeus vannamei
CGATGACTATATGGATATATACTGGATAAAGACACAAATAGAATGAAATAAAAGACAAAAAGAGAAAGACAGAATTAAATGAAAAAAGATAAAACGGTGAAACAGACGAATGAAGTAAAATAGAAGAAATGTGAGAGAAAGTAAAATAGAAAAAAATCGATTGTCGGAAAACGAATGAAGTTATATAAACAGAAGGAAAAAAATAGATATACAAAATCAAAAAACCAAAAAATCAATGAATAGAAATAAACAGACGAAAAGGACAAATGAAAAAATGGAAAAGAGATTTTAAAATACGAAAAAGGCAATAATGAATAGAAATAAACAGACGAAAAGGACAAATGAAAAAAATGGAAAAGAGATTTTAAAATACGAAAAAGGCAATAATGAATAGAAATAAACAAACGAAATGGACAAATGAAAAAAAAATGGAAAAGAGATTTTAAAATACGAAAAAGGCAATAATGAACAGAAATAAACAAACGAAAAGGACAAATGAAAAAATGGAAAAGAGATTTTAAAATACGAAAAAGGCAATAATGAATAGAAATAAACAGACGAAAAGGACAAATGAAAAAAAAAATGGAAGAGATTTTAAAATACGAAAAAGGCAATAATGAATAGAAATAAACAGACGAAAAGGACAAATGAAAAAAAAAATGGAAAAGAGATTTTAAAATACGAAAAAGGCAATAATGAATAGAAATGAACAGACGTCCCTTTGACATCTGAAAAAATGGAACAAAATTTTTTAAAAAGTAATAAAAGCGCCGAAGAGACACAGGAAGAGGAGAGAGGCCTACCTAGCCCTCTCCCACGGCTCTTAACAATCGTTTCCTGATTCTGTGGCGTCGGGCTGTTGCGTGTAGGCCTACGTGGGTGCCAGCGCTGCGAGTCTGGTCGTGGGCGTCGTGGGCGTGGGCGTGTGGGTGGCGTCTCTTTATTTGCTTATTTATCGAAATTTATTTATAGTGATTTTGTTTTGGGATGTGTCACGGTTTATATTGTTATTTTTAATTTTGTTGTTATTATTGTTATTATTGTTATTATTTTTGTTGTTATTATTATTATTATTATTAATATTATTATTATTATTATTATTATTATTGTTGTTGTTGTTGTTATTAGTATTGGTGCTGTATAGATAGTGTCATTAGTAGTATGATTTTTTTCTTTTCTTTTTTAAGTGAATGTTTGTTATTATTATCCTTATTTTTGTTGTGGTTATTATCATCATTACCGTTGTTGTTACTGGTCGTATTATCATTCTTATGAATATTATTATTACTAGAATTATTATGAGTAGAAGTAGTAGCAATATTTTCATTTCTCTTATCATAATTATCAACATTATCAGGTATTATTATTATTATTATTACCATTATTATCGTTATTTATATCGTCATTTCTATTATCATAATTACCATTGCCATTATCAGATTATTATTATTGTTGTTACCATTATTATCGTTGTCTTTGGTGTTAGTTGTAGTAGAATTTTTTTCATCTCTTTAAGAAGAACTAATTAGAGCCTTAGTGGGTGCCGGTGCCAAGCCCGGATAAAGAGAGAGGGTTGGCGTCAAGAAGGGCATCCGACTGCCAAAATCCAAGCCGAAACCAATGCGGAATGAGCCTTAATAGACGGTTCATCCATAACGGCGACCCCACAGAGAAATGGGAGAAAGCTGAGGAGAAGAAGAAGAAGAAGAGGAAGAAGAAGAAGAAGAAGAAGAAGAAGAAGAAGTAGAAGAAGAAGAAGAAGAAGAAGTAGAAGAAGAAGAAGAGGAAGGACTGATTATGAATTACTTACAGTGATGATGATGATGATGGTGAACGCTGAATACGAGTGGATGCGGTAATGATGATGATGATGGTGGATGCGGTATGCTAATGATGTTAATTACGATGCTCGAGGCTCTGGTTCTAAAAGGACAATCGGGCGAGGAATAATTATGATAAGGAGATGGGTTTGATTACCATTTCGGTGCAGGAACGGCGGAGACGAGAAATATTTACAGTAGTAGGAATTTTATGATGCTGATATTACTGATGTTAATAATGATAATGATAATAACAATGATAATGATAATGGTAGTATTAGATGGGTTTGATTACCATTTCGTTGCAGGAATTAGGAAGTAGGAATTTTATGATGCTGATTCTTGTGATGATGATATTACTGATGTTGATAATGATAATGATAATAACAGTGATAATGATAATGGTAGTGTTAGTAATAGTAATGATAACGATAATAACATGGTGATTATGATGATAATGATAATAATGATAATGATGATGGTAATGATAATAATAATAATAAGAAGAAGAGTGATAATGATATTGATTATGAAAATACCAAGAACAATAACAACAACAATTAGCACCAGAACACTTGTAAAAGGTAAAAAAAGAAAAAAAAAAAAAAGCAAGGACGTTGATGCAAACACCGCAGGGATCAAGTGACTCCGCGGACGAGACGACAAAAGGGCCTCCTTCAGCCTCGCCGCCGCCCGACAGTGCCAGCCGGGGAGGTGCCAGGGTCGAGGGGGCGTGGCACTGGGCGTGTGCAGGGACGGGATTGACCTGTTGGGCCGAACTTGATATTCCTGTTCGGGGTGGGAGAAGGAGAGGGAGAGGGAGAGGGAGGGAAGGAGGGAGAAGGGTAGGGAGGGTGGGAGGGAAGGAGGGAGAGAGAGAGGTGAAGGAGTGTGTATGGTCTCTCTCTCTCTTTCTCTCTTTCTCTCTCTCTCTCTCTCTTCTTCTTCTTCTTCTTCTTCTTCTTCTTCTTCTCCTGCTCTCTCCTCCCTCCTCCCCTCCTCCTATTCCTCCTCCTCCTCCCTCCCTCCTCCTCCTCTCTTCTCTCTCCTCTCTCTCTCCTCCTCCTCCTGCCTCCTCCTCCTCCTCTCCCCCTCCTCCTCCTCCTCCTTCCTCCCTCATCTCCTTCCTCACTCTCCTCCTCCTCTCCTCTTCCTTCGTCCTCCCTCCTCCTCCTCTCCTCCCTCCTCCTCCTCCTCTCCTCCTCCTCCTCCCCTCCTCCTCCTTCCTCCTCCTCCTCCTCTCCTCCCTCCTCCTCCTCCTCCTCCTCCTCCCTCCCTCCTCCTCCTCCACCTCCTCCCTCCTCCTCCTCCTCCTCCTCTTCCTCCCCCTTCCTCCTCCCTCCTCCCTCCTCCTCCTCCTCCTCCTCCTCCTCCAGATGGCGCTGCGGTCCGAGCGGCGAAAAATCTTGGGTCGCCAGGCGGTTTTGTGTCCATTGTGGCCGCGTTGGCGAGATGCTATCATCGGCCGCGAGACCAAGTGGATGCTGAGTGCTGGAGATGAGGCAGCTGTTGAGGGGGGGAGGGGGAGGGGGTGGATTGGGGGGGCGGGGGGATCTTAGTCTCGGCGCTTGCAGGACGATGCTGGTGTTTTTTTTTTCTTTCTTTCTTTCTTTCTTTTCTTCTTCTAATTGTTGTTCTCATTATTCTTTGTCTCTTGTTTGGTTTTTATTTTGATTTTGTTTACTTTGTTTTAGGTTTTGTTCGTTTGTTTTGTTGTTCGTTTATGGTTTTCTCTGTTCGTTTTCTGGCTTTCTTCCTCTTTCCCTCCTCTCCTCCCTTCATCTCTTTCCATCCCTTTCCTCTCTTCCTCTCCTCTCCTTCCGTTTGCCTTATCTTCCTCCCTCTCCCTCCCTTCCTCCCTCTCACCTCCTTATTCACTCTCCCTCTCTCCCTCCCTTATTCACTCTCCTCTCTCCCCCACCCCCTTCCTCCTCCTTCTCTCCTCCATTATTCACTTCCCTCTCCTCGCTTAACTTCCCTCCCTCTCCCTCCCTTATTCATTCACTCCCTCTCCCTCTCCCCCACCTTCCTCCCTCCTTATTCACCCACTCCTCCCTCCCTTTTTCCCTTCCATCTCCCTCTCCCCACCTTCCTTCTCCCTCTCAAAGCTTGGCTTCCCTCCCCATTCACTCTCCCTCTCCCTCTCCTCGCTTAACTTCCTCTCCCTCCCTTATTCACTCTCCCTCTCCCTCTCCCCCACCTTCCCTCCTTCTCCCTCTCCCTCTCCTCGCTTAACTTCCTCTGTCCCCGAGGTGTTTCATCCTGCTGATTTTGGCACCTTAATTGACTGCTCGTGACGTCACAGGCTCTGCTGACGTTCGCCCTTGTCTCCCCGCAACCTGTTGGATTTTTGAAAGGGGAAGGGAGAGGAGGGGAAGGGAAGGGAGAGGAGGGGAAGGGAAGGGAGAGGAGGGGAAGGGAAGGGAGAGGAGGGGAAGGGAAGGGAAGGGAGAGGAGGGGAAGGGAGAGGAGAAGGAGAAGGAGGAAGGAAGAAGGGAGAGGAAGAAGGAAAGGAGGAAGGAAGGAAGGAAAGAGGAAGGAAGGAAGGAGAAGGAGAGAAGGAAGGAAGGAGGAGGAGGGGGAAAGGGAGAGGAGAGGAAGGGGGAAGGGAAGGAGAGAGGAGAGGGAAGGGTGAAAAGAAGGGTGAAAGAGGGAAGGAAGGGGAGGAGGGGAAGGAGAGGAGGAGGGGAAGGGAGGGAGGAGGAGAAGGGAAAAGGAAAGGAAGGAGGGAAGGGAGAGGAGAGGGAAGGGTGAAAAGGGAGGAAGGAGGAAGGGAGAGGGAAGAGGAGGAGAGGAAGGGAGAGAGAGGGAAGGAAGGGAAGGAGAGGAGGGGAAGGAGAAGAGGAGAGGAGGGGAAGGAAGGAGGAAGGAAGGGAAGGGAGAGGAGGGGAAGGGAAGGGAGGGGAAGGGAAGGGAGAGGAGGGGAAGGGGGAGGAAGGAAAGGAAGGGAGAGGAGACGAGAAGGGAGAAGAGGGGAAGGGGAAGGAGAGGAGGAGGGGAAGGGTGAAGAAAGAGGAAGAAGGGAAGGGAGGAGGAAGGAGGAAGGGGAGAGGAGAGAGAGGAAGGGGAGGAGGGAAAGGAAGGAAGAGAGGAGGGAAGGGTGTGAAAGAGGGGGAAGGGAAGGGAGAGGAGGGAAGGGAGAGGAGGAGGTAGGGGAAGGGAAGGGAGAGGAGGGGTGGA
>NC_091580.1:375000-392500 GCF_042767895.1 Penaeus vannamei
TTACCCATCGAGAGTTCCAGTTCTTGGCGCCACGAACAACATCGGCGTCGGTTCTCATTTCCCGAAACATTTTAATGAGGCATCTGGCATTGCAATGTTGCATGAGGTGTAATTAAGGGGAAAATAAGAATCTGGGCGAACAGGGAGTCACGCGTTCACATGATTGAAAAGTCACCTCCGATCTGGTTGGAGGAGGTGGGGGTGAGGGTCGGGGGTTGGGGTGGGGGTGAGGGTCGGGGGTTGGAGGTGGGGGTGGGGGTCGGTGGTTGGAGGTGGGGGTGAGGGTCGGGGGCTGGAGGGGTTGAGTGGAGGTGAGGGAGGGTGAGGTTTGGGGTTTGGAGGTGAAAGGGGAGGATTAGGTGAAGATAAAGGAGGTAGGGGAGGAGAAAGACAGAGATAGAAGAAGTAACAGAGGTGGAGGTAAAGAGAGAAACGGAAGAGGTGGACGAGATGGTGGAATACGAAGAGTAAGAAGAGTAGATGGAAGAGGAGGATCATGGCTCATTAACATTCAGAATTCACGAACTCGCGGACTGGGATTCGAGGCTCACAGTCCAGCTGTCGCGGCTCAGGATCCCCAAGATTCGCGCCGATTCGAGATTGTGAAGACTTCCCGATTCGCAGTTCACAAAGTCGACGCCAGAGGGATTGGAACTTCACGCATCTCCCTCGAGGACTCAGAGGATTCGAGATGCGGCATCCAAGCGCTCGGGGGGACTGGCAAGGCCTCGATTCGCGACTCGGGACTCACGACTCGCGGCTCAGGACCGAGGGATTGGCCAATCGACCCGAGACAGAATCTCTTCTTGGTCTGCGCTTTCTGGGGTTTCTCTCTCTCTCTCTCTCTCATTCTCTCTCTCTCTCTCTCTCTCTCTCTCTCTCTCTCTCTCTCTCTCTCTCTCTCTCTCTCTCTGCATTTTTATTCTCTCTCTCTTATTTTCTTTCTCTTTCAGGTGGCCGTTTTTTTCTTTATTCTGTTTGTCTGTCTTGTCTGTTTCGGATGTTTATCCTTTTATCTCTATTTCGTCTTTCGCACTTCGTTGTTTGTTGTGTGTGCGTGTGCGTATGTGTGTGCTCGCTCGTGTGTGTGTATTTATGTTCCACGTAACATTTTTTTTTATCCACCTCCAAACATATTCCTGCGTCTCCTACGCCACGAGTTCGTATAAGGAAAGGAGTGCGGCGCGTAATGGCCACGCCTCTTTGGGCTTGTAAATGCTAAGCGTTTACACGGCCTGGTAAGTGGGTATGGGTGTAGCCCGTGTGGGTCAACAGCGGGACACGCACTCATCGGCGGTCCATCTACGGGTCCTTCTCTCTCTCTCTCTCTTTCTTTCTCTTTCTTTCTTTCTTTCTTTCTGTCTCTCTCTCTCTCTCGCTCGCTTGCTCTCTGTCTCTCTGTCTCTCTCTCTCTCTCTCTCTCTCTCTCTCTCTCTCTCTCTCTCCCTCCCTCTCTCTCTCTCTCTCTCTCGTGTGTGTGTGTGTGTGTGTGCATGTGTACGCGGGCGAGATCGCGTGTGTGTCCCCCCCCCCACCATTTCTTCACGCCGAGTAGATCGCCTTCGCATCGGATTCCTAAGTTAAAAAAGAGATTTTAAATGACGTCGTTATCGCATACGAACACTGGTTGATGTTTCTCTTCTCTTTCTCTTTTTTTCCCGTATCGTTTCGTCCGTTATCTTGGACCTTCGGCGCCTCTCGTCTCGGAATTGAAATCCTTCTCGAACCGTTCCGGGAGTATTTAGGCCTATACGCTCGCCGTTTGATTTCGATCGGATCGGAGAGTAAAAGAGAGAGAGAAAAAAAAAAATATGGACTGAAGAGATTATAGTGATATAGTTGAGGCTCATCTCTTATTCATGCGTGTTGTTTCCCGTGTCGTCGTGCCTTGGGCGTGGGTGGGCGTCGCGGAAGGACTGCGAAGGGGCGCTGGTGTCTGCCGAAGGAATTCTCATTCCCCGACGGAGGCCGAGAGGAAGGTGGCGGCCCACGCGTGTTGCAGGAGGACAAGGCGCAGATAGACAGACTTACGTGTGGGAATCGCCTTTATCATCGGGAAAGTAAAGCAATTTGAGGCGAAGGGCCTCTCCCATGTCTGCCTTAGAGCAGAATGAAGAGCCTCTCCCATGTCTGCCTCAGAGCGAAGCTTAGAGCCTCCCCCATGTCTGCCTTAGAGCCGAGCGAAGGGCCTCTCCCATGTCTGCCTTAGAGCAGAATGAAGAGCCTCTCCCATGTCTGCCTCAGAGCGAAGCTTAGAGCCTCCCCCATGTCTGCCTTAGAGCCAAGCGAAGGGCCTCTCCCATGTCTGCCTTAGAGCAGAATGAAGAGCCTCTCCCATGTCTGCCTTAGAGCCGAGCGAAGGGCCTCTCCCATGTCTGCCTTAGAGCAGAATGAAGAGCCTCTCCCATGTCTGCCTCAGAGCGAAGCTTAGAGCCTCCCCCATGTCTGCCTTAGAGCCGAGCGAAGGGCCTCTCCCATGTCTGCCTTAGAGCCAAGCCTAGAGCCTCTCCCATGTCTGCCGTAGAGCGAACCTTAGAGCCTCTCCCACGTCTGCCTTAGAGCCAAGCGAAGGGCCTCCCCCATGTCTGCCTTAGAGCCAAGCGAAGGGCCTCTCCCATGTCTGCCTTAGAGCCAAGCGAAGGGCCTCTCCCATGTCTGCCTTAGAGCCAAGCGAAGGGCCTCTCCCATGTCTGCCTTAGAGCCAAGCGAAGGGCCTCTCCCATGTCTGCCTTAGAGCCAAGCGAAGGGCCTCTCCCATGTCTGCCTTAGAGCCAAGCGAAGGGCCTCTCCCATGTCTGCCTTAGAGCCAAGCGAAGGGCCTCTCCCATGTCTGCCTTAGAGCCAAGCGAAGGGCCTCTCCCATGTCTGCCTTAGAGCCAAGCGAAGGGCCTCTCCCATGTCTGCCTTAGAGCCAAGCGAAGGGCCTCTCCCATGTCTGCCTTAGAGCCAAGCGAAGGGCCTCCTCCCATGTCTGCCTTAGGAGCCAAGCTGAAGGGCCTCTCCCATGTCTGCCTTAGAGCCAAGCGAAGGGCCTCTCCCATGTCTGCCTTAGGAGCCAAGCTTAGGGCCTCTCCCATGTCTGCCTTAGAGCCAAGCGAAGGGCCTCTCCCATGTCAGCCTTAGAGCCAAGCGAAGGGCCTCTCCCATGTCTGCCTTAGAGCCGAGCGAAGGGCCTCTCCCATGTCTGCCTTAGAGCCAAGCTTAGAGCCTCTCCCATGTCTGCCTTAGAGCCAAGCTTAGAGCCTCTCCCATGTCTGCCTTAGAGCCAAGCGAAGGGCCTCTCCCATGTCTGCCTTAGAGCCAAGCGAAGGGCCTCTCCCATGTCTGCCTTAGAGCCAAGCGAAGGGCCTCTCCCATGTCTGCCTTAGAGCCAAGCGAAGGGCCTCTCCCATGTCTGCCTTAGAGCCAAGCGAAGGGCCTCTCCCATGTCTGCCTTAGAGCCAAGCGAAGGGCCTCTCCCATGTCTGCCTTAGAGCCAAGCTTAGAGCCTCTCCCATGTCTGCCTTAGAGCCAAGCCTCTCCCATGTCTGCCTTAGAGCCAAGCGAAGGGCCTCTCCCATGTCTGCCTTAGAGCCAAGCGAAGGGCCTCTCCCATGTCTGCCTTAGAGCCAAGCGAAGGGCCTCTCCCATGTCTGCCTTAGAGCCAAGCGAAGGGCCTCTCCCATGTCTGCCTTAGAGCCGAGCGAAGGGCCTCTCCCATGTCTGCCTTAGAGCCAAGCGAAGGGCCTCTCCCATGTCTGCCTTAGAGCCAAGCGAAGGGCCTCTCCCATGTCTGCCTTAGAGCCAAGCTTAGAGCCTCTCCCATGTCTGCCTTAGAGCCAAGCGAAGGGCCTCTCCCATGTCTGCCTTAGAGCCAAGCGAAGGGCCTCTCCCATGTCTGCCTTAGAGCCAAGCTTAGAGCCTCTCCCATGTCTGCCTTAGAGCCAAGCGAAGGGCCTCTCCCATGTCTGCCTTAGAGCCAAGCGAAGGGCCTCTCCCATGTCTGCCTTAGAGCCAAGCGAAGGGCCTCTCCCATGTCTGCCTTAGAGCCAAGCGAAGGGCCTCTCCCATGTCTGCCTTAGAGCCAAGCGAAGGGCCTCTCCCATGTCTGCCTCAGAGCCAAGCGAAGGGCCTCTCCCACGTCTGCCTTAGAGCCAAGCTTAGAGCCTCTCCCACGTCTGCCTTAGAGCCAAGCGAAGGGCCTCTCCCATGTCTGCCTTAGAGCCAAGCGAAGGGCCTCCCCCATGTCTGCCTTAGAGCCAAGCCTAGAGCCTCTCCCACGTCTGCCTTAGAGCCAAGCTTAGAGCCTCTCCCACGTCTGCCTTAGAGCCAAGCCTAGAGCCTCTCCCACGCCTGCCGGGACCGCGGCGCCGGGGCTCCTACGTCAGCCGGGGGGGGCGAGCGGGCCCGTGTCCCCGTCGGCGGCAGGAGGCGATCTGAATACGTATTGAGAGCGCCGTCGGGCCCCTAAACAGGCTTAATGCTCGCTTAGGCGCGCTCTCCGTCTCATGCATTTATTCATCCGCGCCGAAGAGGAGGAATTCATACTTGGGCGCGAGATATTTTGCGTCCGCCTGATTTTCCTTTCTTTTCTGATTTCCTTTTCTTTTCAGGTTTGCTTTTCTTTTCTGGTTTTCTTTCTTTTCTGGTTTCCTTTCTTTTCTGATTTTCTTTCTTTGCTGGTTTTCTTTCTTTGCTGGTTTTCTTTCTTTTCTGATTTTCTTTCTTTTCTGGTTTTCTTTCTTTTCTGATTTTCTTTCTTTGCTGGTTTTCTTTCTTTTCTGATTTTTCTTTGTTTGTTGTTCGCCTGTTGTTGCTTTTTTTTCTGTTTTATTTTATTGTTTATTTTTTTTTTTTTTTTTTTAACTGTGGGTCTGTATCTAGGTCAGTCGCTTCTCTCTCTCTCTCTCTCTCTCTCTCTCTCTCTCTCTCTCTCTCTCTCTCTCTCTCTCTCTCTCTCTCTCTCTCTCTCACACACACACACACACACACACACACACACACACACACACACACACACACACACACACACACACACACACACACACACACACGCATACTATTGTATGTGTTTAACTTGAAGATTGTAGGACATTCATTTCGCCTTTAAACTCCTTTTCCTGTAAATATGTGCGTGTGTGTGCGTGCGCGCGTGCGTGTTCGTATGCGTGTGCTTAAAAGGCGTAAACCATAACAAAGCGAGGATAAAAGCAAAGACAAGGAGAGATTTTAAAAAAAAAAGGAAACATGGAAGAAATGCGACGCGGCGACAAATGCGGTCGGGACGCCATCTTTCCGGAGCCATTTGGCCTTCCGAGTGGCGGGAAATGAAGAATTTTCAATGTCAATTTTCCTTCCCGCCGCAGGCAGGACCTCGCCGCCTCCGCCTCGACGCCTCGCGTTTGAGTTTCTTTTTGGGTGAAACGAGTTTTGTTTGTTGTTTTGTATGGAAGGGAGGGGCACGCACACATGCACACACGTGCACACGGAGATACACACGCACACGCACTCACTCACACTCACATACATTCACTCTTACTCTCACTCACTCCCTCACTCACTCTTTCTCTTTCTCTCTCTCTCTCTCTCTCTCTCTCTCTCTCTCGCTCTCTCTCTCTCTCTCTCTCTCTCTCTCTCTTCTTTCTCTCTCTTTCTTTCTTTCTCTTCTCTCTCTGTCTCTCTGTCTCTCTGTCTCTCTGTCTCTCTCTCTCTCTCTCTCTCTCTCTCTCTCTGCACGAACTTTCTCTTTTATAGACCGTGACTCTCAATATTTTTTTTTTTGTATTTTATGTTATTATCTGGTAATACACCTAATTTTTGTATGAGAACTGTGAGCCCACACTGGGACTTATCAAGATAAGGGTGAGGATAACATACGTTACCACATCCTTTTGAGATGTAACCTTTTGTCTCAATAAACTTGTCGAAGTCAAAGTCTCTCACACACACACACACACACACACACACACACACACACACACACACACACACACACTCATTTATGCGCGGCCGTGTTTCTCTGTGTTTGTGAGGGCCTAGTTGCACGTGGGTGTCAAATCCTATCTTATGAAATCCTGGGATTACCGTCTTGCAAGAAAGATGATAAATTGATTAAGTTGATTACTCATAGGAAAGCAGTGATAAGAATTATTTATTAATTCTTAGAGAAATTATGCTGATGAAATGTGGAATCTTTCGACTTCTAGTGAGAAAGATTGAGAGAAAAGGGAAGGGAGATAAAATGCAAAGGGAGGAGAGAGAGAGAGAGAGAGAGAGAGAGAGAGAGAGAGAGAGAGAGAGAGAGAGAGAGAGAGAGAGAGAGAGAAAAGGAGGGAAGGAAAGAGAAGACAAGAAAGGAAAGACAAAAGAGAAGAGAGATGGAGAAATAGAAGAGAAGAAAGGAAAACAAAAGAGAAGAGAGAGATGGAGAAAGAGAAGAGAAGAAAGGAAAACAAAAGAGAAGAGAGAGATGGAGAAAGAGAAGAGAAGAGAAGAAAGGAAAATAAAAGAGAAGAGGAGAGAGAGGGAGAGAGAGACCCATAAGCCACAAATCTGAACGTGGCGGGGTGTTTACGCCGAGCCAAGTCGACAGGCCGCAATTACCGCCAACCGTTTCGAACAGGTGATGCTGATGATTCACACGCACGCCAATGGCCGATCGCGTTCGTTTCCGTGGCCTCCTCTCAACGGATGGCGACGGCTTCGGTTTCATTTAAGAGAGAGTTAGGAGGTGGGAGGGGGGGAGGGAGGAGGGGAAGGGGGGCGGGGTTAACGAGGAGGAATAACGAGTAATTAACGATGCAATTTACAGCCAAATTGTGAGGGTCTTGTCCAGTGTGAGTAGCAGTAAGGGAGAGGCTGCGAGGGCGATGAGGGAGTTATGAGGGCGAGGAAATGAGGCGAATGAGGTGCTGTACTTGACTCTGTGGTTTATAGATGAAGCTAGTGGATCTGGGGAGCTGGGCGCGGGGGGATTTTATCGTGTGTGTATGTGCGTCTTTGTGATTTTGAGTTCAAGAGATAGAGGGAGGAAAGGAGAAAGGAAGAGAGAGAGGGAGGAGGTAGAGACGGAGGGAGAGAAAGAGAGAGAGGGGGAGGGAAGGAGGGGGAGAGAGAGGCAGGCAGGGAGGGAAGGAGGGAGAGAGAGAGAGAGAGAGAGCGAGTGGGGAGGGAGAAAGAGAGAGTGATTGGAAAAGAAAGAGAGAAAAAATAGAAAAGGGAGGGAGGGAGAAAGAGAAAATGAAAATGCGTGTGTTTTGCGAATAGATGACGCGAGTGCAAACATTCTTTTTTTTTTTTTTTACGCGCAAGCATCCACGCACACACGAAATACCCATCATCTTGTAAATCACAAACACCACTCCTTACCCCCTCCCCTCTCCTCCGTGTATACCCCTCCCCCTACCCTCTCACCCCCCACAAACTTACATCCTCATCTGACCCGTCCCCCACCCCTCTAACCAGAAGCCCCTCCCCCCTCTAACCGAAGCCCCTCCCCCCCTATAACCGAAACCCCTCCCCCCTCCCCCTAAAAACCATGTGTTTGTCTAGCACTTAAAGTACAATAAGTGAGGACAGACAGACGACAGACAGACAGGACCGCACGTAGGGTCTGCCAGGAGGGGGAGGGGGGGAGGGGGGGTCGCGGCGCACGTGGGGGTCAGCGTGACAGCAGCATTCTTGTCCCGGTGGTGTCATGGCCCGAGTGTCATGTGCCGCCCAGCTGGCTTGGCTGCAGCTCCGGCTTGGTGACGTCACTGCCCGCGGCCTCCTCCTCCTCCTCCTTCTCCTTCTTCGTCTTCTTCTTCTTCTGTTTCTTTCTTTTTCTTCTTCTTGTTCCCCTTCCTCCTCTTTTTCTTCCTTCCTCCTCCTCTTCCTCTTCCCCTCCTCATCCTCCTCTTCCCTCTCCTCATCCTCCTCTTCCTCCTCTTCCTCTTCCCCCTCATCCTCATCCTCCTCTTCCCCCTCCTCCTTCCTCCTCTTCCTCCCTTCTCCTCCTCTTCTTCCTCCTCCCTTCCCCCTCCTCCCTCCTCTTCCTCTTCCCCCTCCTCATCCTCTTCCTCCTCCTCATCCTCTTCCTCCTCCTCCTCTTCGTTCCCCTCCTCATCCTCCTCTTCTCCCTTCCCCCTTCCTCTTCCCTCCTCCTCCCTTCCCCCTCTTCCTCTTCCCCCTCCTCATCCTCTTCCCCCTCCTCCTCTTCCTCTTCCTTCCTCTTCTTCCTCCTCTTCCTCCTTCTCCCTTCCCCTCCTCTCCATCCCCCCTCCTCTTCCTCTTCCTCTTCCTTTCTTCCTCCTCTTCCTCCTCCTCCCCTCCCCCTCCCCCCCATCCCCTCCTCCTCTTCCTCTTCCCCCATCCCATCCTCCTCTTCCTCCTCCCTCTTCCCCTTCCCCTTCACCTTCCCCCTTCCTCTCCACCCCCTCCCCCCAACTCCGCCCCTGGCAATCCTCATCTTGTTTGCTTAAGTTTTCGTATAATTAACTTGGTGAGTTTTTAATAATTCGCTTTATTTTATTTGTTGTTGCTGGGTGTATTTTTTTCTCTCTCTCTCTCCCTGTCTCCATTTGCTTCTTATTTTCCTTTGTCATTGATCATCTTGTCTTATTACGGGTTCGATAGTGCTTGCTTGCTTTTCGTTTGTTTGTTTGTTTTTTATTTTTATGGCTTTTTTCTCAAAAGGTATTTTGCTTTATCTTTTTTGTTGTTGTTTCCTGGTTTACTTCGTCTCGTTATGCTGTATTATTATTTTATTATGACTTTTTATTGTCATCGTCCTTCTCTCTCCCTCCTTCTGGTTCTCTTTACCGCCATCATCACCATTACCATCATCACCACCATCATCATCATCATCATCATCATCATCATCATCATCATTCTTCAATAATTCTTCCTATCCTTTTTGAATCCTTTTATCTCCTTTTTTTTTTTAACCATCCCCTTTTCGTCATCACCCAAATAGAATCATCATCAATTGCCAACACCAACATCATTATCGAAGGCGTCCAAAGCAACGTGGTGATGATGACTCAGGTGTTCGGACGAAGTTTGTGATGACGGAAGGATAATAAGGGGGAGAGGGGGAGGGAGAGAAGGGGAGGGGGAGGGGGAGGTCACGAAGAGAGGGAGAAAGTGGATGATGATGCAAGCAGCAGCAGCAACATTGGTGATGAAGATGATGGTGATGACGAAGGCTTTAGCGAGTGCAATAACAACAGTTGATTGTCGATAACAGCGCTGAGACCAAAAAAAAAGAAAAAAAAAAGAAGAAAAATGGTGACATCGGAGAAATCAGCAACATCAACAACAACAAAGATATTCAACACTATCGACCAGACAAACAAGAAGCAACAGCAACAACAACAACAACAAAAACATAGCAGTGACAGTGACAATAGCAAAATAAGAGCAAAATAAGAAGGGCAATAGGATTCAGCAGGAAATTTAACAACATAAAGATAATAGCAGCGCCAGTAACGATATAAACATAACACCAACAAGTTATAACCAACAACAAAAGCAACACAAACGAGGACATTGAACACTATTGACAACAAGCAACAACAACAATCGCTTCAACAACAACAACAACAACAACAACAACAACAGTAACGATGCCTCGGTCTCCCTTAATCACACGAGCAGCACACAAGTTTAAAAAGATTTGACGAAAAAAAAAAAAGTATGTAGAGAAAAGAAAACTAAAAGCTGAAGTTTGATGGGATGGAGTGGAGGGTGGGGGCGGGGGGGGAGGAGGGGGGTTGGACTTAGGAGAGGGAGGGGAAGGGACGGGGAGGGGAGGGGAGGAGGAGGACTTATGAGTGTATGTTTATAAAAGTTGACTCCACGTGGAGTTTCAAGTTTAACGAGGTAAAAGTTGGGGCAAAGTCGGCAAAATGTGTTGCCTTCAGTCCCCACTCGGGAAAGGGGCGAAGGGGAAGGGGTAGGGGGGAGGAAGGGTGGTCGAGTAGGGGAGGAAGAAGTGAGGGGGAGGGGAGGAGGAAGAGGAAGAAGGAGCGGCAGGAGTAGGAGGAGGTGATGGTGGAGGAGGAGTAGGAGGGAGAAGGGGAGAAGGTGCAGGAGGAGGAGGGAGGAAGGTGAGAAGGTGGAGGAGGAGGAGGAGAGAGAAGGTGAGATGGTGGAGGAAGAGGAGGAGGAGGGAAGGTCGAATAGGCAAGGGAAATGGAGGTAGAAGGGGAGGGAGTCGAAAAGAAGGGAGGAAAATAGTTGGAGGGGGTAAAAAAGGAGGCAGGGAAATAGGAGGAGGAAATGATAAAAGAGGGAAGGGGGATGACAAAGATGACAAAATAGGGGGATTGAGAAAGGAGGGGGTGTTCTTGGGCATGCATGGGTATTTTGAAAGGAGAGTGAAGGAGGGCGAGAAAGGCGGCAGAGGAGAGAGGTGTTCGCCAGGTAGATGGATTGGGAGGGAAGTAATTGGTTCGTCACCTGATTTGATTGAATCAAAAGGAGATGTTAATATATATCAATTACAGTTATGTATATGGCTGACTGGCTGGAAGACAGATAGACAGACAGACGGACAAACAGAATGACAGACAGATAAACCAAAAGAGTGTGAGAAAAGAATATGGAGAGTGCTATTAAGATAAGGAAAGAGAGAGAGAGAGAGAGAGAGAGAGAGAGAGAGAGAGAGAGAGAGAGAGAGAGAGAGAGAGAGAGAGAGAGAGAGAAGGAGTGAGAGAGAGAGATCCAGGTGCTGCTGACATCACAACCAAGCAGACCGCCCGTCAATAAGCCAGTCAACAAGTCAGTCAGGCAGCCAGTCCGACAGTTCGCGAGGAAGTCAAGAGACAGCGAGAGAGAGAGCGAGTGAGAGAAGAGAGAGAGAGAGAGAGAGAGAGAGAGAGAGAGAGAGAGAGAGAGAGAGAGAGAGAGAGAGAGAGAGAGAGAGAGAGAGAGAGAGAGACAGCGAGAGAGAGAGCGAGTGAGAGAAAGAAGGCTGGAGAAGTTCGTCAGCGTAAGTAAGAAGTTGCTTTGCCGGAAGAGGCGCCCAATTTGAGAAATGACCCGCCCGAAGTTAGGGGCGCGGGCGACTCCCCAGCTAGTTCTCCCCGGCGGGTTGGGTCGGCGCTGTCTGTCTGTCTTTGGCACTGTCTGCCTCTCTCTCTTTCTTTCTTTCTTTCTTTCTTTCTTTCTTTCTTTCTTTCTCTCTCTCTCTCTCTCTCTCTCTCTAGCTCTCTCTGTCTCTCTCTCCCTCCCTCCCTCCTCCCTCCCTCCCTCCCTCCCACTTACTCATTCCTCCCTCCCTCCTTCCTTCCTTCCCTCCCTCCCTCCCTCCCTCCCTCCCTCCCTCCCTCCCTCCCTCCCTCCCTCCCTCCCTCCCTCCCTCCCTCCCTCCCTCCCTCCCCCCCTCAACGCCCATCCCCCAACGCCCTCACCTCTTCCGGTCCTTCCGTGACCCAAAACGCCCGTAGGTTTCCAGCAGCAACTCAAATTCCATTTACATAGAGGTATTGTTGCAGCAGTGACCCCGACGAGCCTCACTATGGTGCAATATTGCTAAAGTTCCCAATCATTTTTCTTTGTTAAGATTGATTTTTTTTCTTCTTCTTTCTTCTTTCTTCTTCTTCTCCCGATTTTCTTTGGGAAAGTTTGATGAGAAACGATACTTTCTTTTGGGAATGTTATTTTGTTTTTTTGTTTTTTTTTCGGTGTTGTTTTTTTGTTTTTTTATTTTTGTGATTTGTGAGTGTGCTTCGCGTTTCGTGCAGAGTCTGAGTGTTTGTTATTTCTCGAGTGTTTTGTTTTGAGTTTTCGCGTTGAAGTTGGAACAACAATAAAGTTTCCTTTTAACTTCTCTCTTCCGCTCTCCGTGTGAAGCCCCTTTGTTTTGACCCGAAGCGAGAATTACATGCGTGTGTCTGTATGGGAATTATATGGGCGATATGCTGTATGTAAGAATGTCTGTGTGTGCGTTTGTTTGCGTGTGTGTGTGTGTGTTTGTATGTATGTGTGTGTGTGTGTGTGTGTGTGTGTCTGAGAGAGAGAGAAAGAGAGAGAGAGAGAGAGAGAGAGAGAGAGAGAGAGAGAGAGAGAGAGAGAGAGAGAGAGAGAGAGAGAGAGAGAGAGAGAGAGAGAGTGTGTGTGTGTGTGTGTTTGTGTGTGTGTATTTGTGTGTGTGTGTGTGAGAGAGAGAGAGTGTGTGTGTGTGTGTATTTGTGTGTGTGTGAGAGAGAGAAAGAGAGAGAGAGAGAGTGTGTGTGTGTGTGTGTGTGTGTGTGTGTGTATTTGTACGATTGATAGATAGCAATTAATTCTCTAAAGAAACTGGTGGCGGGGAGAGGAAAAGAAAGGAAAAGGGGAAAGAAGGGAGATGGAGGGAAGCAGATTAAAATTAAACGAAGAGAAGGTGAAAGAATGGAAGACAAGGGAAAGGGGGAGAAAGAAAGACGCGGAGAGATGGGGAAGGAGAAAGGAAAGGGAAAATAAGGGAAAGGGGAAAGAGGAGGGAGGCGTAGGGTATCAAAGAGAATGGAAAATAAAGCAGAAGAGGGGAAGAGAGAATAGAAAGACAGAAATAACAAATAAATAAAAAAAAAAAAACTTGAATGGGGTGGGAGAGGCATAGTGGGGTGGGTGGGGTATGGGGAGAGGGATAGTGGGGGTGGGGTATGGGGAGAGGGATAGTGGGGGTGGGGTATGGGGAGGGGGGGGGACGCGAAACAGTCACTTCCTTAATCGCGCTTAAGTCGATCGAGAAGACGGACCGACGTAAAATAAGTCACTCCTCGGTCATTTAAGTCACACGCGCGACCTCCGTATGTAAGTCACGCTTCTCCGGGGGCTGATTCGCATGGTCGTCGGGGGAGGGATAGTGGGAGGGAGGGGTAGGGGGTTGGGGAAGAGGGGAGGTGGGGTAGAGGAGAGGGATTGTGGGGAAGTGGGGTAGGGGGAGGGAGGGGTAGGGGTTGGGGAAGTGGGGAGGGGGGAGGGAGGGGTTAAGTCGATCGAGAAGACGGACCGACGGAAGAGGTGTCAGGGGGTCATTTAAGTCACACGCGAGACCTTCGGGGGTGGAGGAGGAAGAAGAGAAGAAGGAGGTGGGTCGCGGTGGAGGGGAGGGTGGAGGAGGGGTAGGGGGTTGGGGAAGAAGGGAGGAGGGGGAAGAGGAGGAGGTGGAGATTGAGGAAGAAGGAGGTGGAGGTGGAGGGGGAGGGATGAGGAAGGTGTGGGGATGAAGAAGAGGAGAAGGAGGAGGTGGGTGGGGGATAAGGAGGAGTGGAGATAGACGGGGAAGGAGGAGGGACGTTGAGAGGGGAAATGTTGGGGAGGAGGAGGAGGAGAAGCAGAAAGATAATAACGAAGAAACAAGAGATTGGAGAGCAGGGATAAGAGTAAGACGAAGAGGAGAGGAGAAATAGGCGGGGGGAAATAAGTAGGGGGGTGAGGGGGGTTGGGGTTTCGGGTAAGAGATAGTTATTCTTTCTCTCTTCCTCTCTCTGCATCTCACTCCTCTCTCCTTTGCTCCACCTCTCTCCTCTCTCCCACTCCCTCTCATCCTCTCTTTTTTCCCTTTCATCTCATGCAACTCTTTCCTTCGTCCTTCCTTTCTTCTTCTTCTTCTCCTTTCCAAATCCCTTTCTTCCTCTCGCTTTCCCCCTTTCCCCCTCTCCCCCTTCTCCCCTCTCACCCCTCTCCCCCCTCTCCCCTTCCCCCCTTCTCCCCTCTCCCCTCTCCCCTTTCCGTATCTCGCACATCGCGGAGACATAATAGTAAACTTTATTACCTCTAGAATATCTTTATGGTGTTTTTTATCTTTTCTCTTTAGTTTCAGTTCGCCCATTTTTTCTCAGATTTTGCTCTCGGATTTCACGTTGCTTTGACTTTGAGGATTTTTGGCTTGGTATTTTTTTTAGGGGGGAGGGGGGAGGGGTTAGAGAAAAGGGGTGTAACGAAAGTAAGGGGGGGGGAATAAGATGTTAAGAGGGAAGAGAGAATTGAGGGCGAAAGGCAGTATGCTTGTTATGGCCAAGATAATTTGTTAATGACTAAACCATTTCTCCCTCCCTCTATCTATCTCTATCTCTCTTTCTTCCTTTCTCTCTCTCTCTCTCTCTCTCTCTCTCTCTTCCCTCTCCATCCATCTCTCCCTATTTCCACCATCTCCTCCCTCTCCCTCTCTCTCCCTCTCCCTCCCACACCCTCAGCCCTTTCTCTTCCATCGCTCACCCTCACTCTTCCGTCCCTTCTCCATCTCTCCTCTCCTCTCCATCGCTCACCCTTCCTCTACTTCCCTCCTCTCTCCATCACCCTCTCTTCCCTACCTCCCTATTCCCTCCCTTCTCCCTCACCCCTTCCCCTCTTTCTCCATCATCCTCACCCTTCCCCCTCTCCCTCCTTTCCCTCTCCCTTTCCCTCACCCCTTCCCCCTCTCCATCCCTTTCCCTCCTCCTCCCTCCCTCCCTCCTCCTCTCCCTCCCTCCTCCCTCCCTTCCCCCTCTCTCCCTTTCCCTCCCTCCTCTCTCTCTCATCACCCTCCCTCCCTCTCCCACTCCCTCCCTCCTCCCTCTCCCTCCCTCCTCCCTCTCCCTTCCTCCTCCCTCTCCCTCCTCCCTCCTCCCTCCTCCCTCTCTCCCTTTTATTAGCATCTCTGAGAGGTGCCTCTCTCGGCTGCGCTTCCTCCGATAAGGCAATTAACACACGATCCGCGCCCGATTCCGCCGTTTCCTTATCCGGGAAGCCGGTGTCGCCGCTGGGGCCTCGAGGGGAGCGTCGGCCCGGACCTTTTTAAGAGGGGGGAGGGAGGGAGGAGGAGGAAGGGGAGGTGAAGGGGGGAAGGAGGGAGGTGGGGGGAGGGGGGAAGAGGGTGGTTGGAGGGGAGGGGGGAGGAAGAGAGGGAAGAGGGAGGTTGGAGGGAGGGAGGAGAGGGGGTTGGAGGGTGGAAGAGAGAGGTTGGAGGGAGGAGGAGGTGGAGAGGTGGGAAGGGGGGAAGGAGGGAGGGAGGGGGTGGAAGAGAGAGGTTGGAGGGGGGAGGAGAGGGAGGTTGGAGGGAGGGAGGAGGGGGTGGGAAGAGAGAGGTTGGAGAGGGAGGAGGGGGTGGGAAGAGGGAGGTTGGAGGGAGGGGAAGAAGGGAGAGGGGGGCGTAAGAGGAAGTAGGGGGTAGGAGAGTATGGGGAAGAGTGGGGAGGTAGGTGGATGGTAGGGAGGGGGTGGGTGGGGTGGTGGTGGTAGGGTGGGTGTGGGTGTGTTTGAGAGAGTATTCAGCAGGTCTGAGTGCATATGTGTAGGGAAGGAGAGATACTAGGAAACAGAAGGAGAGAGAGAAAGAGAGAGAGAGAGAAAGAAATAGAGAGAGGGGGAGCAGACAGACAGGCAGTCAGAAAATAAGTGATATAAAGAAAGAGAGAATTAAGAGGAGACAGACAGAGACAAAGAGTTTGCTGTGAGCGAGAGAGAGAGAGTCGTGTGCAGTGTTCACGTTTCATTAAATAATTTAATATGGAAAACGCAGCCCGCTGCTCTCACCGCATTAACGTGAAATGAATATGAGTATTGCATTTTGCAGAAAGATGAATTAATTCGTCTGATTATATATTCAACGCTTGCAAGATGCTTCATGTTTTATGTTTTTTTTTGTTGTTGTTTTTTGTTTTTGTTTTTTTTTTGAATGATTTCCGACCTAATTACAGGGAATGCAGGATTGGAGCGATATTTATGTTGCCCGAAAAAATAAAATCGGAAAAAAGAAAAAGTAATTATGGGAAACAAGTCAGAGATTTTTCCCATTTGTTCCGATTTAGCCGCTGCTGGTATTAAGCCTGCGGTCGCTTGGCCGCTTCCTCTCGCTCTCCCTCATTCTCTCTCTGTCTATCTATCTGCCTATCTGTCTGTCTCGACTCCTCTTTCTCTCTATCTATCTTTCTCTCTTTGTCTATCTATCTACCTATCTGTCTGTCTCGATTTCTCTCTATCTGTCTATCTTGATTTCTCTTTCTCTCTATCTGTCTTTCTCTCTCTATCTATCTGTCTATCTTGATTTCTCTCTCTCTCTTTCTCTTTCTTTCTTCCTCTCTATCTCTCTCTATCTATCTATCTATATATCTCTCTATCTCTCTCTCTGTCATTTTGTTCTCCCTACCTTCCGCTTTCTGTTTCCCTCCCTCCCTCCCTCCTCCCCTTTTCCTCTCACCATCCTCCCTCCCTCCCTCCTCCCCTTTCCTTCCTCACCTCCCCCCTCCCTCTCACTCTCCTCCTTTTCCTATCACCATCCCCCTCCCTCCCTCCTCCTCCCCTTTTCCCTCTCACCATCCCTCCTTCCCTCCCACCCTCCTCCCCCAAGCCCCCCTCCTCCCCAAGTCCTCCTCCTCCTCCCCAAGCCCTCCATCCCCTCCCTCCCTCCCACCCTCCATCCCCCAAGCCCCCTTCCTCCACAGCCTTCGAGAGCCCCAGTCCTTCTCCCTCAGTGAAGAGTCCATAGGCGTTGCAGGACGTGGGTGGTGGGAGGCCAGTGTGTTACTGCGGTCTCGGTTTCCTCTCCTTTTCACGGGTTCTCTATTTTTCCTTTTTTTCCCTTTCTGTTCTTCCCTTTTCTTCTTCTTTTCTTCTTGTTTTTTTCTCTCCTTCTTTTTCCTCCTGTTCTTTACCTTTTTCTCCTTCTTTTTTCCTCTCGTTCTTCCTTTTCTTCTTGTTTTTTTTCTTTCTCTCCTTCTTTTTCCTACTGTTCTTCTTCCCTTTTCTCCTATTTTAACTCATGTCTTTTCCTTTTCTCCTCTTTCTTCTGATTGTTGTCTTCTTCCTCTTCTTTTTTCCTTTATCCTCCTACCCCCTGATTGTTTCCTTTGCTTCTTCTTATGCCTCTTCTCATTATTTTTTCTTCTTCCGCCTCCTCCTCCTCTTCCTCATCTTTACCCCCTCCCTCCCTCCCCTCCCACCTTTCCCCCACCCCCCACCCTTTCCCTTCCCACAACATCACATAAATCTACGCGGTTAACAACCCAGGTTTCGCGCTACAGCCTTGCCCCCCCCTTCCGTCAGTCGGGCGGAGGGAGGGGGAGGGAGGAGGAGGGGCTGGGGGGGGGATTCTGTGACATGACCGGGATTTTCTTGTCGTTCTTGGAGGTCGTTCCAGGCCGTCGTGGGTGAGAGGGGATGCGGAGGGGAAGTGGGGAGGGGTGGGGGTGGGGGTGGGGAAGGGAAGATGGGGAGAGGAGGTCTTTGATCCCGGTTTGCTTGCTCAAGGTGGAATATGAGGGAAACGTGTATTTTCATTGTGAGAATGTAGTGTGTGTGTGTCTGTGTCTGTGTCTGCGTGTGTGTGTGTGTGTGTGTGTGTGTGTGTGTGTGTGTGTGTGTGTGTGTGTGTGTGTGTGTGTGTGTGTGTGTGTGTGTGTGTGTGTGCGCGTGCACGTTAGCGTAAGTGTGTGTGTTTGTGCTTGCATGTGTCTCTAGAAAAATACAGTAGAAGGTGAAAACTCAGAATAAAGCATAAAGAGAGAAGGAACCAAAAAAACGAAGCTAATATAAGGGGAGAAACGAATTGAATAACGGAAGCAGGGAAGGGACG
>NC_091580.1:402500-407500 GCF_042767895.1 Penaeus vannamei
ATCCTCTCGACACTCGGCTCCTCCTCTGAATCTGACTTCTCTCGCGCGGGGCGGAGGGCTTCAAAGTTACTCGTCTCAATGCGATTTTTTTTTTTTACTTCTCTCTCTCTTCTCTTCTCTTCTCTCGCTCTCTCTCTCTTTCTCTTTCTTTCTTCTTTTCTTCTCTCTCTCAAACCTCTCTTTCTCTCTCTCTCTCTCTCTCTCTCGGGGGGGGGGGGGGGATCGGCGACAGGTTTGCGCGGCCAAAGTTCGGTCAATCGACAAAAAACTCCTTTCTAAGGTTTTTTGTTTTTTTTATGTGCGAAGTCAGGTTTGGATCTTCTGCAGCGGCTCGAAGTCCTTCTGTCGGTTTGATGTCATTTGGTTTTCTTAAGATGTCGTTTTTTGTGCGTCTTCGTTTCGCCTTAAAAAGTCACCCTGCGTTCAATCCCACGCCCGGCCAGTGAGTGGTATCCCCGGCCACTCCTTGCACACAGGGGGAGATTTGGGCAAAATAAAACAGACAGTATGTCACAGCAAAGAATATCCATTGTAACAAATGGAATTAAAACTAAATCTTTTATTAATCTTTATCTTATCCCTCTGTGTGGATATACTCACCCTGAATCGGTATGACATCAACCCTTTACCCTTTTACAGTCACCTTCATCCGTATAAAGTCAACCTGTAACTGTAAACCATCCTTCTGCTTTATAAAAGTCATTCTTTACCTCAAGGAAGTCCCCCTGTATGCTACTTTCTACCTGAAATCGCAATTAGCGGTCCTTGCAGGTGTGTTTACATTTGCGGACTTTATGGCACGGGTCTGTTTACTCTGCAAAATCTGTCCTTTGTACGAGAGGAAGGTCGTCAGAGGAAGGTCGTCAGAGGAAGGTCATGAGAGGAAGGTCGTCAGAGGAAGGTCGTGAGGGGAAGGTTGTCAGAGGAAGGTCGTCAGAGGAAGGTCATGAGAGGAAGGTCGTCAGAGGAAGGTCGTCAGAGGAAGGTCATGAGAGGAAGGTCGTCAGAGGAAGGTCATGAGAGGAAGGTCGTCAGAGGAAGATCGTGAGGGGAAGGTCATGAGAGGAAGGTCATGAGAGGAAGGTCGTCAGAGGAAGGTCATCAGAGGAAAGTCGTCAGAGGAAGGTCAAGAGAGGAAGGTCGTGAGAAGCTGAGGATTAGCGATGGTTGACGCTCCCACTTCACGAGAAAATGGGCGTGATGGGTGCAGTGTGTTTCCGGGGGTTCCAGCACACTGTAGGGTAATTTGGTGTCATTTCGGTATTAGTCGATGTGTCAGCGGCCGCGGTATTATTGATCTGGATTAACGTTATTGCAGTTATTTGGTGATTGGCGAGTGTGTCAGCGGAGGGGTGTTATTTGACGGACTTTATTGCAGTTATTCAGGGATTAACAGGTATTTCAACAGGTATTTCAGTAAAGTGGTATCTTTAAACTGAATTCGGCGGATAGCATTGCAGTTCTCGTAACGGTTTTATTAGATCGGATGAACGTAATTAGATAACGAATTCCCGATGCAAGCGAGTCGGCGGGGCGAAGGCAGTGAGAGAGAAGCTAAAAGTAGCGATAAAAACAAAACAGAAAAAAAAGTGTTTTGAGTGTCGCTGTTCTGTCTCGCGATGGGACTCTTAATAAAGTGAGCTTCGGGGAAACGGAGACGGTCGAATTACTTTTATTGCTTCGTTATATAAGAGACGGAGAAAGAGAGAGAGAGAGAGAGAGAGAGAGAGAGAGAGAGAGAGAGAGAGAGAGAGAGAGAGAGAGAGAGAGAGAGAGAGCGCCGGGCCGGGATGAAGGGAACGGGAGGAGGCTATAGGGGTGGGGGAAGGAAGGGGAGGTGGGAGAAGAGGGAGAGGCCGATGATAAAGTGGGAGATCTGAAGTGAGATCGAAAGCGGTGGTAATCGGAGAAGGAAGGAGGGAAAAATACGGGGAAAGAAATTGAGCGAGTAAGGTTGGAGAGATGAGAAAGACATGATATATATATAGAGTAGAGAACATATATAGAGATAGAGCGAGTAGACAGAGAGAGAGAGTAGAGGTTTTTATATATATATATATATATATATAGAGAGGGAGAGAGAGAGAGAGAGAGAGAGTGGTAGTGGTAAGAGAGAGAGAGAGAGAGAGAGAGAGAGAGAGAAGTAAAGAGAAGAGAGCGAGAAAAAGGGGGACACACCGACAGACAAATAGAAAATCAACAGGTCTGCACTTCGATACACACATAAAAGCAGCAAATGAGAAAGAAAGGAAAATAAAGTTGAAATGAAGGTAGGAAAGATTAAAAGAAAAAAGAGTACTGGAAGGAAGGAAGGGGAGAGAGAAGTAAGCGTAGGGAACGGTAATTGGAAGTGAATAGTAAAGGAACTGATAGGGAATGAGAGAGTGTAAGGCAGTAAAGGGAGACCCAAATGAAAGGGAGAGAGAGAGAGAGAGAGAGAGAGAGAGAGAGAGAGAAGAGAAGAGAGAGCTAGAGACCAAGGGGAAAAAAGTTTGGAGAGAGACAGAGAGAGAGAGAGAGAGAGAGAAATAGAACAGACAGAGAAAGAAAATAATAGAAATAATTTGGGACTGCTAGAGAGAGAAAGAAATAAAAAAGAAAGAAAAAAGAAAGACAAAGAGAGAGAGAGAGAGAGAAAGAGAGAGAGAGAGAGAGAGAGAGAGAGAGAGAGAGAGAGAGAGTGAGAGTGAGATGGAGAGACCAAGGGGAAAAAAGTTTGGAGAGAGAGAGAGAGAAAAAGGAAAGAGAAATAGACAGAGAAAGAAAAATGAAGCAGAAACAATCGGGATCACAGAAAGAGAAAGAAATAAAACAGAAAGAAACAAAGAAATACAGAGAGAGAGAGAAAGAAAGAAAGAAAGAAAGAAAGAAAGAGAGAACCGAAAGCCCAGTCACTGTGTGTACCCCCCCCCCCCACCCCCCCGCTCTCTATTAAACCCGCCTGGAACGAGTGAAATGCCGTTGTACAGAGTGTCATGGCGTGAGTGAGCGGTCATTTTTGACTCATAATTCAAACCTCCTCTCTATTTTCGGAAGCTCTGCTGCAACGAATTCCGAGGTATGAGGAGGTTGTTGACCTTAGGTGACCTTGGTTGACCTTGCTCGGGTTGGAGAGGGGGGTAGGAGGGGGTAGAGAGAGAAGTTATGGATGACAGGTAATTTTTTTTTCTTTTCTCTCTAATTTGTAATGGTTATTATTTTATTCATTGATTTTATTCCTTTTTTGTTTTATTTGTTTATTTTTTTCAAAAGATATATAAGATTTTATTTTGGAGATCTTTATTCGAGAAGTGTTTCATAAATTTCTCCTTTCTTTCTCTCCTCCCCACTTCGAGAGATCATACAAACCCTCTCTGTAGTTATAAGCTGCATTCTCTTCATTTACAGAAGTGCAACGTTTCAAAAAAAAAAAAAAAAAAAAAAATCCCCGACCCAGTGAGATAGGCCTATCCACAAGACTCTTATTAATAACTGACCAATGATCTTTAAGCACGAGTCTATTGATTGATGATGCAACATATTCTAAGCGACCTCGTCCCTCTCCCTCTCTCCCTTCTCTCTTCTCCCTTCCCTTCCTTTTTCCTTTCTTTCTTCCCTCCTGTCTGCCCCCTCCCTCTCTCCTCCCCCACCCTCCCTCCTTCCTCCTCCTTACTTACTCACTTCACTCCTCTTCTTCCCTCCTTCGTTCCTCTTGAGCCCTCCTCTTCTCCCTCCTTCCCTTTCCTTTCCTCTCCTCCTGCATGCCAAAGTGCGTGGACGTATAGTGGTAGGGAGATCGAGAAAGAGACATTGTTATGTTGTTATTTCTTTACGAGCTTATTATGGAAGTCGTCTTCTCTTGTGTTCTCTTTTGTATGGCTTTTTTTTGGAGGGGGGGGGGTGAGGGAGGGAGGGAGGGAGGGAAGAGGTATTTTGTTATCTGCTCTTGATGTGTGTTTCTTTTTCGGAGTATTTTTTTGATGTTGGGGTATAATTTTTTTTTCTTTTTTTTTTTTTAATGAGAAAGGGCGTTCTTTATATGTTGTTGTTGTTTTATGTTCCGTTTGTTTTGATTCGTGTTTTTGATGTTTTGAGGTCCGGAGTTTGGACCCATCTTGGCTTGTTTCATTTGCCTGTTTGTTTGTTTGTTTGTTTGTTTTCTGACACATCTTTTTCGCCTTCTCTTCCTCTTTGTATTTCTACTTATCTTCTTTCTTCCTTCTTCCTTCCACTCCTCTTCCTTCTATCTCTTCAACGTGGTGTTCCTCCTCGTCCTCCCCCTTCCATCATTCTCTTCTTCTTGCCCCCTCTTATTAATTTAATTCCTCTTCTTACTTTTCCTGATCCTCTTTCCCACTGCTTCTATTATATCATCTTCATCTTTCATCTTCTTCTCTCCCTTCCCCTAACAGCTCTCCTCTAGTATCTTCCTTCACTTCCTCCTCTCACCCTCACCTTCACCTCTCCTCACCCAATTTCTCCCTTCTTCACTCACCCTCACCCTCCACCCTACCCTCACCACCAGTCTCACCCCCACCCCCACCCCCACCCCCTCGCCTCCACCCGCACCCCCACCCCCACCCCCTCCTCTTCATCACCCTCACCCTCCACCCTACCCTCACCACCAGTCTCACCTCCCATCCCCACCCTCGCCCACCTCAAGTACCCTCACCCTCGCCCACTCAGTACTCCCTTCCCCCACCCCCACCCCCACCCACGCCGTGACGGACCAAGGGCCATTGTAGATCGACAGTTTCAACCCTAGTATGTCAATAAGTCGTTATAGGAGTCGACCTAATTCTTGAGAGAGAGGGGAGAGGAGGGGGAAGGAGGGAGGGGGGTTAGGGAGAGAGGGGAGTAAGAAAAGGCAGGGCAGAGAGAGAGAGAGTATATGAGAGCAGAGAGAGAGGGAGAGAGAGAGAGAGAGAGAGAGAGAGAGAGAGAGAGCAGAGAGAGAGAAAGAGAGAGAGAGGGGAAGAGAGAGAGTGGGAAGAGGGAGAGAGAGGAGAGAGATCTGTCTG
>NC_091580.1:417500-425000 GCF_042767895.1 Penaeus vannamei
GAGAGAGAGAGAGAGAGAGAGAGAGGCAGACATAAAGAGAGAGAGGGAGAGAGAGAGAGAGACCAAGAGAGAGAGAGGCAGACAGAAAGAGAGAGAGAGAGAGAGCGTATGTGTGTTAAAGGTTGGAAGAAACAGACACAGCTGGAGATGCTCTCTCTTGATGGACATCTACTGCCATTGGTACACGATTAGGCCGGCGATGTAGAGAAAAGGGAAATGGGAGAGAGGAAGAGAATAAGGAATAGTAAACAGAGGAAGAAAGCGAAGAACGAGGCAGACAGACGACAGAAAGAGAAACAGAGATAGACAGAGAAAGGGGGATAGAGACAAAGAGAGAGAGAGAGAGAGAGAGAGAGAGAGAGAGAGAGAGAGAGAGAGAGAGAGAGAGAGAGAGAGAGAGAGAGAGAGAGAGAGAGAGAGAGAGAGCCATAGGGACAAAGCAGAGACAGAGAAACAGCCAGACAGACAGACAGACAGACAGACAGACAGACAGACAGACAGACAGACAGAGAGAAACAAGAACCAAAGAAAAGAATGAAAGAAAGAAGAGAGAGAGAGGGACCAAAGCGAATGTTAGTCGCAGGGTACTTTCTGCGCGTCGACTACACCCCCCTCCCCCCCCCCCTTCGTAAACAGAGGTAGTCTAGAGAGGGCATTGGGGGAGGAGGAGGGGGAGGGGGGTAGTAGCGTGACCTTGAAGAAGGGGGGGAGGGGAGGAGGAGGGGGGTCTAAGGGACATTCCGGTGTAAACATTAGTGCGAGGAGTAAACACGCGACGCGAAACGGTTGTAAATGTTTTTTTTTTCCTGGGGGGGAAATGGGCGCTGCGCTGTCTGGGCGAATGGTGTTAAAGGGACGGGGAAGGGGGCTTAGGGGAGCGAGGGAGAGGGGTTAGGGAGCAGGGGAGGGGGTTGGGAGCAAGTGCGGGGGCTTAGGGAGTGAGGGGAAAGGGGGGTTAGGGAGCGTGGGGGGGAGTTAAGGGAGCGGGGAGGGGGGGTTAGGGAGCGGGGAGGAAGGGTTGGGAGCGAGGGGGGTTAGGAGGCGGGGAGGGGGTAGGGAGCGGAGAGGGGGGATTAGGGAGCGGGGAGGGGGTAGGGAGCGGGGAGGGGGTTGGGAGCAAGGGGAGTTTAGGGAGCGAGGGCTAGAGGGAGCGGGAGGGGGATTAGGGAGCGTGGGGGGTTAGGGAGCGGGGAGGGGGTTGGGAGCGAGGGGGGTTAGGAGGCGGGGAGGGGTAGGGAGCGGGAGGGGTTAGGGAGCAGGGAGGGGGTTGGGGAGCAGGGGGTTAGGGAGCAGGAGGGAAGAGGTTAGGGAGCGAGGGAGGGGCATAGGGAACGGAGGGGTGATCAGGGTGCGTGGGGGGGCTTATGGAGCGGGGGGGGGGAGGAGCGTTAGGGAGCAGGGAGGGAGGGCGACGGCGGAACAAGGGGAGAGGGGAATGAGGAAGAAAGGAAGAAGAGACGTAAAGGAGGAGGTAGAATGAGGAAGAGAACGGGGCAGAAAACGACAGAAAATACACGGCGTGAGAGAAGGGGAGAGAGGAAGAGAGAAGAGAAAAGAGGAGAAAAAGGAATGCATGGAAATCAACTAGTTTCGCAAAATGATGAATAGAAGAGAGAAAAATATCGTCTGAACAGCAAGAAAGACCAGACTGTGCAAAAGACGCCCTTATCAACATGATAATATGCCTTCACCTGTGTTGGCTCAGCAGAAGAGAAACAGTTTCTGCGCCTCCCCTCCTCCCTCCTTTCTCTCCTCCCTCCTTCCCCTCCTCCTCCTCTCCATATCCTTCCTCCCCCTTCCCCTCCTCGTCCTCCCCCTCCTCTCCTCCTTCCTCCCCTCCTCTCCCCCTCTCCTCACCATCCTTCCTCCCCCTCCCTCCTCGTCCCCTCTCCTCATTTTCCATTCCCTTCTCTCCCCCTTCCCCTCCCTCCTCCCTCCTCTTCCCCTCCTCACCATCCATCCTTCCTCCCCCTTCCCCTCACCTCTACTTCCTCCCTCCCTCCCCTCCTCGTCCTCTCCTCACCATCCTTCCCTCCCCCTTCCCCCTCCTTCCCTTCCCCTTCCTTCCCTCCTCCCCTCCGCCCTTCCCGCCTCCTTCCTCCCTGTCCTTCCACCTCTCCTCCCCTCCCCTCCCCCCATTCCCATCTCAAGGGGGCCTTCGTGCTTTATAATTAGTCCATCACCGGCACTGATTAAGTTAGGCCTAATCAGGATCCGAGGGACAACTTGCACCGATTTCCTCCTTTTCCTCCCTTCCTCTCCTCCTCCTTCGCCTCCTCATTCTTATTCTTTATTCTTCCCTTCTTCCCTCTCTCCTCTGTCTCCTCCTCCTACTCTTTCTCTTTTTCTTCCCTTCCTCCGTCTCCATCTTCTCCTCCTCCTTGTCCTTCTTTTACTTCTTCTTCCTTCCCTCTCTCCCTTCCTCTTCCCCTTCTATCCCTCCTTCCCATCACCTCGTTTGATAAGCAATCGACGCCTCTATGCAGTCGTGTCACAGGTGTCAAAGAGCTGAGGGCGAGTGCGTCCATTCACTCCGTGGCCCTCTGGCGGCGGCCGAGGGTACTACGCTACTATCTTCCTATCGCGATGCTGTCTACGGCGCTAGACACAGCTGACGTCACGATCCCTTCGTTCTCTCGCCGTGCACTTGACCTCCCCTCCCCCCTCTCCCCTCTCCCCTCGCCCCTCTCCCTTAAATGAAAGAAATAGAAACAAAGAACGTGGCAGCGTGGCAACGTTCCCTCCTCCCCTCCCTCCTCTCTCCTGTCTTTCCCCTTCCCTTTCCTCCGGCCCTATTCCCTCTCTTCCTTCTCCCACCCCTCTTCCCCTTCTCCCCTTCTCCCCTCCTTCCCCCCCTCTTCCCCTCTTCCCTTCCTCTCCCCCCATACCCCACCCCGCACCCCCTATCCAACCCCGGAAGGAAGCGCGGACCCCAAGGAATGCGGCGGGGGTTGAGGGGTGGGGGTGGGGGAAGGGGTAGGGGGGGGTCAGGGCCACAACAGGTGTGCTTCGTGCCAGAAGTGCGAGAGGGGGGGCGGGGGGGGGGGGAGGTGAAGGGGTTGGCACGGTATCTCAGAGGTACATGTGAGGTAAGCTGGGAAGAGAGGGAGGGGGGGTAGGAGAGAGAAGGGAAGGGGGAAGGGGGAGAAAGGTGAGAACGAAGGGTGGGTTTAGGTAAAGGGGTTTGGGTAGGGGGAGGAGGAAAGGGGAAGGGAAGGGAAGAGACAGACAGGAGGCAGACTTGGTGAAAAAGGGCATAGAGAATGAAAGAGGAAGAGAGAAAGGAGGGGGGATTGGGCATGTGAGAGAAGAGGAGAAAGACAAACAAACAAATAGACAGAAGAAGATGGAAGATGATGAGCAAGAAGAGAGGGAGAGCAAGGGACACGGGGGAGAGTGGGGGGAGGGGGAGGGGTAGGGGGGGGAGAAACAGAGGCGTATTTGCTCAACATCGCTCACTCTTTGGCCGCCCGCCCACGCCGCCCGCGGAGACCAAGGGCCGCCCGCGCTGTTGCCGATGTCCCTTGGCTCTACCTCCCCCCCCTCCCCCCTCCTCCCTCTACCCATTACCCCGTTACCTCAGACTCATCCCCCCCCCCCTTCCCCATTTTCTTAATTGGGTACGCCTCTTCTCTTTCCTCCTATCCCTCTTCCCTGATTTGTTTATTACGCTATTTACTCGTACAGAGGAGAGGGAGGGAGGGAGGAGGTGAGGCGAGGGGTGAGGTGGAGAAGAGGGAAGGAGCAAGGGGGAGAAGAAAGGGATAGAGGGAGGGAGGGAGGGAGGGAGGAGGTGAGGCGAGGGGTGAGGTGGAGAAGAGGGAAGGAGCAAAGGGGAGAAGAAAGGGATAGAGGGAGGGAAGGAGGGGAAGGAAGAGAATGGAGAGGGAAGAAGGAAAGAAGGAAAGAGAGAGAAGAGACAGAAATAGAAAGAGAAGATATGGTCATTTAATGAATTTCTGATACTTGCTCATTTCATAGATGACCCAAACAACTAAATAAAAGTGGCATTCTCTTTTATTATTATCATTATCATTATTATTATCATCATCATCATCATCATCATCATCATCATCATCATCATCATCATTTATTCTCCATTTATTTCAATTACGGTCATATTTACTTCACTATTTCCAGAAGGAATCAATCCACTGGGATATGATTAAATAATTAATTCTTTTCTCTCGCGTCGGGGTCGTGTTTAGGCAACAGAACGAGGCGAACGACCCCGGAGAGTAGTTGGCCTGTTCGGGGTCGTTAATGCCCCGGCTTCTCTGCGGGAGTAACGAGCGCAAATGGGTGGAAAATGCCCCAATTTGAAGTCGTAACGAGGTCGTGAGAAACACCTTTCCCGGGGGCAGTAACTTGTTAAGACTGGTGGGTGGGGGAGGGGGTATTTTATTGTTGTTGTTGGTGGTGGTGGTGGTGGGGGGGGGTGAGGGGAAAGATGGGGGTGATGGTGATGGAGGTGGAGAAGGTGGTGACTGTGGAGAAAGTGGTAGTACTAGGTGGTGGAGGTGGTGGTGGTGATAGGGGTAGTGAAAGTGATGGTGAAGGTGGTAGTGATGGTGGAGAAGGTGGTGACGGTGGTAGTGGTGGAGGAGGTGGTGGTGATGGTGAAGGTGATGGCGTAGTTTCGGTGGATTTCGAATCTGGGTGATTTACTGAACTGATAAACTTGGATCTGTTTGTTGTGTTTCTTATATTTTGTTGTTGTTGTTGGTGATGGTGCAGTGTTTGGATATTTCGAACCTGGGAAATTTAATGATCAGTTAGATTAGATTTGTTTGCTGTTGTTTTTGTTTGTTTACTTGTTTGTTTTTGTGTTTGTTTTTAAGTGTATCAATACGGCGCCTTCGCTTTTATATAATAATACTAAAGATATAATAATAGTGATTATAGTAATAGAAAGAAATGATGGTATAAGGATTATAACGATGATGATGATAAAAACGATTATGATAACAATGATAAGGATAGTGATAATGAAAAAGATAATGATGTTAGTTTTAACAACAAGAACAATAATGGGAAGATAACTTACATTCACTCGAGGGGTTATGGTCCGTAGAGTTTTAACGAGTATAGAAAGATAAAAAAAAGAAGAGAAATTCTCGTAACTTCTTAAACGGAAAACGGAAGTGACGTTTTTATGGAGAGAGAGAGAGAGAGAGAGAGAGAGAGAGAGAGAGAGAGAGAGAGAGAGAGAGAGAGAGAGAGAGAGAGAGAGAGAGAGGGGGAGGGAGGGAGAGAGAGTGGAAGAGAGAGAAAGGGAGGGAGGAAGAGAGAGATAGAGAAAGAGAGAGGAAGGGAGGGAGAGAGAGAGAGAGAGAGAAACGTATTTTAGATGTTAAGAAAGTTTATTTTTTCTTTGTATTTACTTATTTTTAAAGAAAAAGGTTTAGTTGGGAAAGATCGTAGATGGTTTTATTTTGAAGTTTGCGTTTATTTAAGAATCTTTAGTTTTGATGTTTAATGGTATGGTGGACGAGTTGAGTGTCTTATGTTTTTACCTTTCACTTTTATTATCTTCTTTTCTTGTATTTTTTCCTTTTCTTTTTCTTCTTCTTCTTGTGATTATCATTATTATTATTATTATTATTATTATTATTATTATTATTGCTGTTGTTGTTATCATTATCATCGTCATCATTATTCCCCCTCCTCTTCTTAATCATCATCATCATCACCACCACCATCACAGTCACTATCGCTATCGTCAACATCACCACCATCACCGTCATCATTACCACAGTCATCATCACCACCGCCATCCCCGTCGTCATCATCACCGTCATCATCACCACCGCCATCACCACCATCACCATCGTCATCATCACCGTCACCATCATCACCGTCATTATCACCGCCACCATAGTCATCACCATTATCACCATCGTCACCACCATCATCACCACCGTCATCACCCGAAGCGACGCCGTCATCATCATCATCACCACCATCACCACCGTCATCACCCGAAGCGACGCCGTCATCATCATCATCACCACCATCACCACCGTCATCACCCGAAGCGACGCCGTCATCATCATCATCACCACCATCACCACCGTCATCACCCGAAGCGACGCCGTCCGCCCCGCGAGCATCACCGAGAGATTCGGTTTCGTTCTGTCTCGGATAAATGAATTTCAGTCGTCAATTAATTTTTTTTTTTCCTCGAGTTTCCTTTGCTTCCTCCTTTCTCTCTTTGTCTCTCTTCTCTCTCGCTTCTCTGTTGGCTTTTGTTTACTTCTGTTTGTTCGTTTTATGTGGATTCCTTCTTACTGTTGTTGTTGTTGTTGTTGTTGTTTTTTGGTAAATATATATATATATATTTTTTGGTTTGTGCAAATGCAGGTCTTTGCACATTGTTGGTTATCGCCTTTATCTTTATTTCCTCAGCATCGCCCTTCCTCCTCCTCGTCTCTCCTTTCCCTTTTCTCTCGTCTTCCTTTTCTCCCTACTTCTCCTCCTTCAACGTTTTATTCTTGTTCTAACCCTTTGCCCGTCTTTCTCGTTTCGCCTTCTCCCCTTCCTTCTTTTCCCCCTCCTCTTCCTCTTCTTCTTCTTCTTCCTCCTCCTCCCCTTTCCCTCCTCCCTCCTCCTCCTTCTCCTTCTTCCTCCACCCCCCCTTCTTCCATATTTCTCCCTTTCTATATCCTCTCCCTCCCCCATTCTTCCGCTTCCGATCTTCGTGTTCCTCATCCCTTGCCATTACCCCCCCTTCCCCCCCTCTCTCCCCGACCTCCCCGGTCGTTCATCACCATCTTCCCCTCTTTATCACCTTCCCCTCTTTCTCCTTATTTACTCCGTTTTTACATCTCTCTCTCTCACATAGTTTCTTTCTCTTCTCTTTCCCTCCCGTCGCCCACAGTCTCCTCCGTTTTCCTTCTGTTTTCCTCTTTTTCTCCACTCTTTCATTCTCCCCTTTTTCTCTTTCTCTTTCATTCCCTGTTTCTTTTTCTTTGATTCTATTTTCTTCTTCTTCCCCGCATTCTTCTCCCTTTCTCACAGTTTCTCCCTGTCCCCATGCTCTTTCCCTTCCCTCATTCTTCTCTTTCTCTTCCTCCCCTTCGCTCCTCTCCTCATTCTCTTTCCCCTCAATACTTTCCTCTTTTTTGATCATCGCCTTCATTCTTCTCCTTCACTTTCCCCCCATTCTTATTCTCCTACTGCTCCTCGTCCTTCTCCTTCTCTTCTCCTTCTCCCCTCCTTCTCCTTCTCCTTCATTTCCCTTCCTTCCTCCTCGTCCTCCTCCTCGTCCTCCTCCTCCTCTTCTCCTTCTCCCCTCCTTCTCCTTCTCCCTCTCCTTCATTTCCCTTCCTTCCTCCTCGTCCTCCTCCTTCTCCCCTCCTTCTCCTTCATTTCCCTTCCTTCCTCCTCTTCTCCTTCTCCTCCATTCCCCTCCTTTCGCGCCGTCCCCGTGCAGGGAGGACCCTCGCCTGAAGTGTCTCAAGTTGGGATATCTTTCTCGAGAGAAAGTTACGAGAACGA
>NC_091580.1:430000-440000 GCF_042767895.1 Penaeus vannamei
CGAGAGAAAAAAAACAGTAATATACAGACGGCGTCCCAACTTCTATGACTTGTTTAAAGTCGAGAAACGGCCCTAAAGACGCGGCGAATGGCTGCCAGACAATGTTGTGTACAGCCCGGTGTTGTAGAGGGATAAATCGACACACAAATGTTTTGGCTCGGGCGGGTAGTTAGCCCTACGACGGTTTACCTTGGTCTCGTTCGGAGCGTTTCGCCGCCATTTTTATAACCCGCGAGAAGAGGCGCGAACTCGGAATGTTTTTTTTTATATATCTGTCTGTATCTCTTTCTTCCTTTTGTATTGTATTCTTATCTATTTCGGGGTTGAGTTAAGACAAAACTCAAAAACGTAGAATGATTTAGAGCAGAACACGTGGCCTAGCAAAGGCAGAAAAAAAGAAGAAAAATGACTAGCGCATAAAAAACGGAATCCGTATTTACCTCCATGCCTGCCCTCTGGCGACGACATCTGGAACTGAAAGGCGAAAGCTGCTAGGACCTCTTGTCGCTCTGATCAAATAACAAAGTTTTATTGACACGGGGCTATGGAGTGTAGGATATTGTCTTTCCCGGCTGCCGTCTAGGGATCTTGCGCTCTCTCTCTCTCTCTTTCTCGCTCTCGCTCTGTCTCTCTTTCTCTCTTTCTTAATGGCGGCGCAAGAACCTTTTAAGCAGGAGGCCGAGAGATCACGTGCGAGGGGCTGGGCCTGGGAGCGAATTGAATTGGGAGAGATTGCCTTTTTTTCGTGTGTTTTTTCGTTTGTTTTTAGTTGTCTTTTTTTTCTTTCGGGTTGGAGGGGGCGTGTCCGAAAGTAGGTGAAATGGTTGTCGGTTGGCAAATGTTTTTTTTTTCTCCTTCTTTTTCTTCTTCTTCTTCTTCTTCTTCTTCTTCTTCTTCTTTTACTTTTTCTTTTTCTCTTTCTTTTTCTCTTTCTTTTTCTTCTTCTTCTTCTTCTTCTTCTTCTTCTTCTTCTTCTTCTTCTTCTTCTTCTTCTTCTTCTTCTTCTTCTTCTTCTTCTTCTTTCGATGATGGCTGGGATTTAAGGATGTAATTCAAATCAAGGAAGCCTTATATTTAGATTATCGTCTGTATTTTAGAATATGGTGATAATCATTATTTTAGTAGTAAATGCTATGGGTCGTATCGCGTACCACCTCTGACTGTTATCAGAATTCTTATCGCATGACAATCACCATCAGCATTGGCATTTACTCACCGATCCAAACAACAACGGGTCCCTCCCACATACCAACCAACATACCAACATACCCGCGACACCTGTGCGATACCGGTCTGACTTCTCTCTCGTGTGCCCCCTCCCTCCCTCTCTCCCTTCCTCCCTCTCTCTCTCTCTCTCTCTCTCTCTCTCTCTCTCTCTCTCTCTCTCTCTCTCTCTCTCTCTCTCTCTCTCTCTCTCTCCCTCCCTCCCTCTCTCCCCCCCTCCCTCTCTCCCCCCCTCCCTCTCTCCTACTCCCCCTTTCTTGTTCTTTTCTATTCCGTGTCTCACTGTGCCACCCTTCTCTCTCCTCCCTCCCTCCCTTTCTCTCCCTCCCATTCTTCCGTCTTTCTCCTTCCTCCCTCTCTCTCTCTCTCCCTCCCTCACTCCCTCCTCCCTCCCTCTCTCTCTCTCTCTCTCTCTCTCTCTCTCTCTCTCTCTCTCTCTCTCTCTCTCTCTATCTATCTATCCTACTCCCTCCCTTCGTCTTTCTCTCCTCCTCTTCCGTGTCTCACTTGCCACCCTTTCTTCCTCCTTCCAGCCCCTTTCTCTGCCTTCCGTCTTTCTCCGTCTTTCCCCACTCTCTCTCTCTCTCTCTTTCTCCTTCTCTCTCTCTCTCTCTCTCTCTCTCTCTCTCTCTCTCTCTCTCTCTCTCTCTCTCTCTCTCTCTCTCTCTCTCTCTCTCTCTCTCTCTCTCTCTTCCCACTCTCTCTCTCTGTCTTTCTCCTTCCCCCTCTCTCTCTCTCTCTCTCTCTCTCTCTCTCTCTCTCTCTCTCTCTCTCTCTCTCTCTCTCTCTCTCTCTCTTTCTTTCTCTTCTCTCTCTTTCTCCTTCTCTCTCTCTCTCTCTCTCTCTCTCTCTCTCTCTCTCTCTCTCTCTCTCTCTCTCTCCCCCTCCATCTCTCTCTCTCTCCTCCCCATCTCTCTCCATCTCCCACTTCCTCTCTCCTCCCCTCCGTGTCCCTCCCTCCCTCCCTCCCTCCCTCCCTCCCTCCCACTCCCCCTCCCTCTCCCTCTCCCTCTCTCCCAGTCACACATTTTGGTTGTCGGTTCGAGATGTTGAATAGCAATTGCCTTATCGATTATGTTGTGTCTGTGGACGTCGGTGTGAGAGTCACACCTCGGGTCCCCTGGCGGTGGCGGTGGCGGTGGAGGCGCTGTGGTTAGGCGGGGTTTTTGGTTTTATCTTTTGGTGGTATTGGTTGGATTTGGTTTTGTTTTGTGTGATTGGTTGTTGTTTTTTTTGTATTGTTGGTTGAGTTTGATTTGGTGTAATTGTGTTTTTTATTTTTTGGTGTTGGTTGGATTTGTTTTGTTTTGTGTGATTGGTTGTTGTTTTTTTTTTTGTATTGTGGGTTAGTTTTTTTGAATTGTAATTGTGTTTTATCTTTGGTGTTATTGGTTGCATTTGTTGTTTTGTTTTGTTTTGTGTGATTGGTTGTTGTTTTTTTGTATTATTGTTTTTTTTTTGTAATTGTTTTATCTTTTGGTGGTGTTGGTTGGATTTGTTTTGTTTTGTTTTGTATGATTGGTTGTTGTTTTTTGTTGGTTTGTTTTTTGGTGTAATTGTGTTTTATCTTTGGTGGTGTTGGTTGGATTTGTTTTGTTTTGTTTTGTATGATTGGTTGTTGTTTTGTATTGTTAGTTTATTTTTGGTGTATTTGTTGTTGTTTTGGTATTGCTGGTTATTTTTTTGTTTGTGTTGTTAAAAGTTAGTTTCTTTTTTGTGTGTATTATTGGTTAGTTTCTTTTTCGTGGTATTATTGGTTATTTTTTTATTGTTATTGGGTATTTTTTTGTATGAGAGGTGCTTATGGGTGGTGTTTTTTTGTTTGCTTGGTTATTTGTGTGTTTTGTTCTTTCTCTCTTCTTTGTTGATTGTTTTGTTGTCCCGCGGGATGTTCTCTCGTTGTTGTTCGTTCCTTGTTCCTCCTCTTAATTTTTCTTTTTTGAATTTTATGTTTTGTATTATTCTACCTTTGTTTTCCCTCTTTATTAAGTAATACCCTCTATTCCTCTTTATTCCACTAATTATCCCATCCATTACGCAAAGGTTAAAAAAAAAAGAATAAAAATACCCAACGTAAATACAGAAATGAACACCGACAGTAACTCCCCAATTAAATCTTTACGCTCCGAGTCCCAGCATGTAAACGAACGCACCTTGACGTCGTCCTCGGACTCTTCTTGACGTCGTCCTCGGAGTCATCTTGACGTCGTCCTCGGCTTTCTTTTCGACGTCGTCCTTGGCTTATTTCTTGAGGTCGTTCTCGGATTCTTATTGAAGTCCTCTTCGGTTTCTATTTCTTGATGTCCTCGGCTCCTTCTCGACGTCGTCCTCGAATTCTTTTTTATCCTCTTCGGTTTCTCCTTCTCGACGCCCCTCGGCTCCTTCTCGACGTCGTCCTCGGCTTTCTTTTCGACGTCGTCCTCGGCTTAGTTGTTGAGGTCGTCCTCGGATTCTTATTGAAGTCCTCTTCGGTTTCTACTTCTTGACGTCGTCCTTGGCTTCTTCTCGACGTTCTCAACTTGTCGACGTCGTCCTCGAATTCTTTTTTATCCTCTTCGGTTTCTGCTCCTCGACGCCCTCGGCTCCTTCTCGACGTCGTCCTCGAATTCTTTTTTCTCCTCTTTGGTTTCTATTTCTTGATGCCCTCAGCTCCTTCTCGACGTCGTCCTCGGCTTCTTCTCGTAGTCCTCAACTTCTCGACGTCGTCCTCGAATTCTTTTTATCCTCTTTAGTTTCTACTTCGCGCCTCGACGCTTCTTCGACGTCGTCCTCAAGGTTCTTGCTATCCTCTTCGGTTCTACTTCTCGAGCGCCCTCGGCTTCTTCTCGACGTCGTCATCTCAAAAGGTTCTTTTCATATCCTCTTCGGTTGACGCCCTCGGCTTCAACCCTCGACGACGTCGTCCTCGAGTTCTTTTTATCCTCTTCTTGGTTTCTACTTCTTGACGCCCTCGGCTTCTTCCTCGACGTCGTCTTTATCCTCTTCGGTTTCTACTTCTCGACGCCCTCGGCTTCTTCTCGACGTCGTCCTCGAATTCTTTTTTATCCTCTTCGGTTTCTACTTCTTGACGCCCTCGGCTCCTTCTCGACGTCGTCCTCGAATTCTTTTTTATCCTCTTCGGTTTCTACTTCTCGACGCCCTCGGCTTCTTCTCGACGTCGTCCTCGAGTTCTTTTTTATGCTCTTCGGTTTCTACTTCTCGACGCCCCTCGGCTCCTTCTCGACGTCCTCCTCGGCTCCTTCTCGACGTCGTCCTCGAATTCTTTTTTATCCTCTTCGGTTTCTACTTCTCGACGCCCTCGGCTTCTTCTCCTCGGTTCTTTATCTCTTCAGTTCTACGCCTCGACGCCCTCGGCTTCTTCTCGACGTCGTCCTCGAATTCTTTTTTGTCCTCCTCGGTTTCTACTTCTCGACGCCCTTGTCTATCTTCTCGACGTCGTCCTCGAATTTTTTTTTATCCTCTTCGGTTTCTATTTCTCGGCCCCCTCGGCTTCTTCCTCGAACCGTCGTCCTCGAGTTCTATGCTGCTGGTTTCCTTCTCGGCTCCTTCTCGACGTCCTCCTCGGCTCCTTCTCGACGTCGTCCTCGAATTCTTTTTTATCCTCTTCGGTTTCTACTTCTCGACGCCCTCGGCTTCTTCTCGACGTCGTCCTCGAATTCTTTTTTATCCTCTTCGGTTTCTACTTCTTGACGCCCTCGGCTCCTTCTCGACGTCGTCCTCGAGTTCTTTTTTATCCTCTTCGGTTTCTACTTCTTGACGCCCTCGGCTCCTTCTCGACGTCGTCCTCGAGTTCTTTTTTATGCTCTTCCGTTTCTACTTCTCGACGCCCCTCGGCTCCTTCTCGACGTCCTCCTCGGCTTCTTCTCGACGTCGTCCTCGAATTCTTTTTTATCCTCTTCGGTTTCTACTTCTCGACGCCCTCGGCTTTTCCTTTCGCAGTCCTCGAGTTCTTTTTTATCCTCTTCGGTTTCTACTTCTCGACGCCCTCGGCTTCTTCTCGACGTCGTCCTCGAGTTCTTTTTTATCCTCTTCGGTTTCTACTTCTCGACGCCCTCGGCTTCTTCTCGACGTCGTCCTCGAGTTCTTTTTTATCCTCTTCGGTTTCTACTTCTTGACGCCCTCGGCTCCTTCTCGACGTCGTCCTCGAGTTCTTTTTTATCCTCTTCGGTTTCTACTTCTTGACGCCCTCGGCTCCTTCTCGACGTCGTCCTCGAGTTCTTTTTTATCCTCTTCGGTTTCTACTTCTTGACGCCCTCGGCTCCTTCTCGACGTCGTCCTCGAGTTCTTTTTTATGCTCTTCCGTTTCTACTTCTCGACGCCCTCGGCTTCTTCTCGACGTCGTCCTCGACTTCCCCCGACTGCATCGGCGACGCACAACGTCCCGGGGAAACACGAGAGAAAATCGGCGAAGCGGAGATCGACCCGGCCCAATGACGCCCCCCCCCCCCCGACAGGCAAACAATCGCCGGCTGTTTGCACTTCTCTGCTCGGGAGACGCCTTCGCTGTCTGCTTCCGTTCCCGGCTGTCTGTCGCGCGCCTTTTGTCTGCCGGGGGGAGCTCTGGAGTGTCTTTGGTGTGTGTTTGTGTTTATGTTAGCTTTTTTTAGGGCTTTTTGGAAATTATTTTTAAGGGGTATTTTTTTGGGGGGGGGGGGGGGGGGTATTCTATTATCTTTTTCTTTTCTTCTTTTCTCCGTGTCGTAGTATCTTATCTGTCTTCCTCCTTCCTCCTCCCTCTCTCTCTCTTTCTTTCCTTTTCTCCCTCCCTCTCCCTATTTCCCTCTTTCCTCTACTCTATCACCCTCGTTCACTTTCTCTTTTTCTCTCTCTCTCCCTCCATCGTCTCCCTATCTCTCTCTCTCTCTCTCTCTCTCTCTCTCTCTCTCTCTCTCTCTCTCTCTCTCTCCCTCCTCTCCCTCTCCTCTCTCTCTCTCTCTCTCTCTCTCTCTCTCCCTCCCTCCCTTCTCCCCTCCTTCCTCCTCACCTTCCCTCCCTCCCTCTCCCTCCCCTCCTCCTACCACTTATCTCGTTCCCCTCCTCCCTCACGCATATCATATGTTAAGAAGTCATTCGCACCCAAATAAGGGCATTAGAACGACACGCTGTATAGCCAGAAAAAAACACGTGGTATTTAAAGTCGAAAATCCATATCAAGGTATTAGAGCGAAGCCGGGGTTGGAAAAGGGAGGGAGAGAGTGAGAGAGAGAGAGAGAGAGAGAGAGAGAGAGAGAGAGAGAGAGAGAGAGAGAGAAAGAGATGGAGGGTGTGGGTGGAGGGAGAGGGAGAGAGGGGTGGAGGAAGAGAGAGAGAGGGGGTGTAGTGAGAGGGATAGAGAGGGAGGGAGGGGAGGAGGAAGAGAGAGATATGGAGGGTGGGTGGGGTAGAGGGAGAGAGAGGGAGGGAGGGGAAGAGGAAAAGGAAGAGAGACAGACAGAGAGAGAGAGAAAGGGGGCGGACCGAAGTAGTATATGTGCTTTTGTATTCAGTGTTTTTATAAGCGTCTCTTTATTTATTTGTTTGTTTATTGTTGTACATTTTTGACGGGTCGTTATTGGGTATTAGTGTTTGGTGTTTTGTTTATTCATTTACTAATACATTGTTTATTTCACTCCTGGAGGATTCTCGTGATTTGCCTTTTAGGATAACAATCTGCGCTAAATTGACTTGTCTATTATCATTGGTCAAAGGTGAAAAGACAGGTAAGGAAACTAAATAAAATTGCAATTTTACATCAGGGAATTCCCCGAAGAAAATATAGGCCTAGAGAGCGTAAAGGGGTAGAGTTGATTCTATTCGGCGCGATAGGCCTACACTGAGGAAACCTGACAGGGGATTCTCTGAATACATCCCCTCTACGCCCCTCCCCCTCCCCTTGCCCCTCCCCCAACGCTCTACAGCCTGAGTCATACTCAGGTCAATACAAGAAGGGAAAAGGGAGGAGGTAGGGTAGGTATAGAGGGGGGAAGGGGAGGGGGAGGGGAGAGGGAGAAGAAGGGGGAAGGAGGAGAGGAGGAGAGGTGGGGGAAGGGGGAGAGGAGGAGAGGTAAGGGTAGGGGAAGGGGGCACCTGGCCAGCATGTGGCGCTGGTCTCAGGACTTCTTTATGTAGGCCGTCGAGGGCGATTTTTCGCCGCCACGCGACTTGGTTCCTCTCCAGCTCTCCTGGGGGCGGGTCATCTCCTTAACCGGACACGTTGGCGAGGTCGTTGGTGAGTTCGGTCGTCGGGTCGTTGGTCGGCCACTTCGTTAGGGCGGCCCGGTTGGCGGTGACTCCCTCGCGAGATTGATGTTTGTCGCCTTGGAGTGCTCGGAGGCAGAGGCAGTGTGCGCGCCTGGAGTAGCCTGGCCGAGGGCTGCTACTCGCCGGTAAATATTTATCGTCGACGGTTTAGTCCGATGGAGAAAGGGAGAGGGAGAGGGAATGAGAGATAAAGAGAGGGGCGAGAAAAGGGATGAAAGAAAGAATAGGAAGTACAGGTTATCACGCGCATGCAGTATTTTACGGAATGGGAGAGGGGGAGAGAGAGAGAGAGAGAGCGAGCGAGAGCGAGCGAGAGCGAGCGAGAGAGAGAGACGGAGACAGAGACAGAGAGAGAGAGCGAGAGAATACCATTAAACAAGAGACGAACTACAAGACGTCTCGGGACCTGCGATATTCTAAATTGTGACAATTAAATGCAAATGGCTGTTGACTCGTCTGCGCCGCCAAGGCATGTGCTCGGATTGTTTGCGCTTCCTCGTGTGCACCGGCCGCGTCTCCTCTTCAGGCGCACTTTTTGTATGTGCGTAGGTATATAGGGAAAAAAAATATGCGAATATATATATATATATATATATATATATATATATATATGTGTGTGTGTGTGTGTGTGTGTGTGTGTGTGTATGTATGTATGTATGTATGTATGTATGTATATACACACACACGCACGCACGCACGCACGCACACACGCACGCACGCACGCACGCACGCACGCACGCACGCACACACACACACACACACACACACACACACACACACACACACACACACACACACACACACACACACACACACACACACACACACACACACACACACCTATTTATATGTACCTACACATACATACATACATTTATCCATACAAATATACACACTTACATATTTTGAATACGCGTAAATCAGGGTCCTATTAAGGTAATTGTGTAAACAGTTTCGTGTTCATGTCGATACAGTACTTACGTTCACGACATTCCTCTTGCACCTCGTTCGTTAGCGTCAACTTCGCTCCTTAGAAACGACGAAAAAAAAAACGGAAAAACGGAATAAAACGAGAGAAAAAAAATATCTTGAATTAGTGGTCTCGTCCTCCACGCCCATTTTCATACCGAGTTTTCATTTAATCGAATGAATAAACGTAGTATTTGTGAAGAAAAGTTTTTTGAATAACATGAAAGGGTCTCCAACGAGGCGGACTCTGCCGGGCGCTGATTGGTCGGCGAGGTTTTCCTTGTGAAAGAGGGAGAGGGGGAGGAGGAAGGGAGGGAGAGGGAGATGGGGGGAGGGAGGGGGAGGAGAGAGGAAGGGAGAGGGAGAGGGGAGGAGTAAAATAAGGAGAGGAGATGGGGGAGGGATGGTGAGATAGGAGGAGGAGATAAGGTGAGGGAGGGATGGTGAGGGGAGGGATGGTAGAGGGGGAGGGAGGAGTGAAATAAGGAGAGGGAGATGGAGGGAGGGAGGGAGGGGGAAGGAGGAAGGGAGGGAGGGGGAGATGGGGGAGGGATGGAGAGAGAGAGGAGAAGGGGGAGGAAGGGACGGTGAGGGAGAGTGGAGATGAGGAGGAGGAGTGAGGAAATAAGGAGAGGGAGATGGGGGAGGGAGGAGTGGGGGAATAGATGGTGAGAGAGAGAGGAGATGGGAGGGGAGGGATGGTGAGGAGAGGGAGATGGGGGAGGGAGAGGGGGGAGGAGTGAAATAAGGAGAGGAGATAAGGGTGAGGAAAGGAGGGAGGAAGGGGAGATGGGAGAGGAAGGAATGAGGGAGGAAGGAGGTAGGAGGAAGGGATGGTGCGGGAGAGGGAGAGGGGAGGAGTGAAATAAGGAGAGGGAGAGATGAGGAGGGGAGGGAGGGAGATGGCGAGGGGAGGAGGGTGAGAGAGGGAGATGGGGGAGGGAGTGAGGAAGGAGGAAGGGAGGGAGGGAGGGAGATGGGGGAGGGATGGTGAGCGCGGGAGATGGGGGAGGGAGTGACATTTGGGGAGAGGGAGATGGGGGAGGGAGAGGGGGAGGAGTGAAATAAGGAGAGGGAGATGGGGGAGGGAGGGATGGTGAGAGAGAATGAAGAGGAGAGAAGATAAAAGGGAGCGAGGGGATGTGAGGAGGAGGAGGAGAGAGGGGAAATCACACCCGAGTATAATTATATTCATGAAAAAAGAGTAAAAAAAAAAAAAAAGAAAAAAAACGTTTCCTCTATTGCATCATCAACATCCACAAATGGGTTGATTACGTCAAATGTCGTAGTTTTTCAGTGTTGCAAGAAAGCCCTTATGACGTAGGTTCTTGCTTTAGTTGTTTCTTGATACTGCAAGACGCTTCTGCAACCGAAAATAGGAGTCAGAAGAGAGAGAAAGAAATGAAAAGAAAATTTATACTTCTACGGTTTTTTTCTCCGTGTAGTTATGTAAACTATAGTCGTTTTATACAAGTAGTGTTAGTCTTAGAATTTAACTGGGATGTATGCCAAATGTGTGTAAAATACTTTGGTCTATATAAGTAGTATTAATTATTGAATACAGTTA
>NC_091580.1:445000-470000 GCF_042767895.1 Penaeus vannamei
GTGGAGAGAGAGAGAGAGAGAGAGTGAGAGAGATAGAGAGAGAGGGAGAGATAGATAGAGAGACAGAGAGAAAAAGAGAGAGAGAGAAAGAGAAGAGTGGAAACAGAGAGCGAGACAGGACAGATAAAAGGAAAGGAGGAAAGAACATAGAAGAAAGGGGAGACACGGATAAAGCAATTAAAAGAAGAAGAGAAAGAGAAAGGGAGAAGGGAAAACCCCACAGGGAAGGATTGAGAGTGGCTAAGGGACTCGAGAACATGAAGAAGGGAGGGAGAGGGAGGGAGGGAGAGAGGAAAGGAGGGAGAGAGGGAGGGATAAGGGATTGGGGAATCGGGCTGGGGAGAGAGGGGATTAGGGGGAAGGGGGTGGGGGTGGGGAGGCACTCACACCAGCCTTGTTTGTAGTAGTGTGAATATATCGTCCCTTGAGTATGGCAGCCGCTCGCCCTCCGTCTGTGCCTCGAGGTCGTGTTGCCGGGGTGCCGCCTTTTGGGGCTGGCTCCTTCGCTCTCCTCCTTCGGCTTTTTGGTCTGGTTGTTCCTTTTGTTGTTATTATTGCTGTTGTCGTTGTTGTTGTTGATGTCATTGTTGTTGTTGGTCTTCTCTTGTGTCTTTTTCTTCTCGTGCTTTATTTCTTTCTCTTTTGGTTTTGTTTTTCTTCTGTTATTGTTATTATTATTGTTATTATCATTATCATGATTATTGTTGTTATTATTGTTATCATTATTATTGATATTACTCTACTTCCTCTATTTCTTCTTTCTTCTTTATTCTTCTTTTTTTAGGGACGAACTTACCACTAAGTCTTATACATCTAAAAGTACATCTTAATCTTTTCCTGAGGTATTGCTTGGCACACAGAATCTACATTTTTTCTCTCCTCTTCTTCTGCTTTCGACTCGAACTTCGAATGTTGACGTTTGAGGCCAACAGCTGAACTACTGTGAACTTAAGAGCGTAAAGTTCGGCTTCTGTTCGAGCCACTGAACAATCCTGAAGTGTGTTAAGTTCAGTTGAGTGTGTATTCCGTCATCTTTACGATCTTTGTGGGGGAGGAAGGGAGTGAGGGAGGGAGGGAGGGAGGGAAAGGGAGGGAGGGAGAGGGGGAAAAAAGAGGGAAATAGGAGAAGGTGTAGGGGAGAAGGAGAGTGAGAGGAGAGAGGGGGAAGAGAAAGAAGAGTGGGGAGAAGGGAGGAAGTTGGAGAGGATGGGGGGGAGGGAGGGTGAGGGTAGGAAAAAGAGAGAGAAGGACAGGAAGGAAAGAATAGGAGAGAAAGGTAGGAAAGAGGGAGAAGGAGGGAGGTAGGGAGAAAGGGAAAGTAGTCAGACAGACAGACCGAAAAAAGGGTTGAAAGTTCCGTCAAGTTTACCTGCTACTCAACTTTACGGGCGAGGTTAGAGATCGCCATTAATGTTTTCGTTCAAGTTTTGGCCACTTCCATCCCGGGTCCTGTTGGTTGGGGGGGAGAGAGGAAAGAATGAAAGAAGGAGGAAACAAAGAGAAAGAAAAGGAGGGGAAAACAATGCTGTGAAGAGTGAGAAGTATTTCCTTGGTAAATCTCTTGAAGAAGATTAAGCGCTGGGGTTGGCGAAAAGGAGGGGGTGGGAAGGGAGAATAAAGGAGAGGGAGATAAGAGAGGAAGGGGAGGGAGAATGAGGAGAGAGAGATATAGAGGGAGGGGAGGAGGGGGAGGGAGAGAGAGATAATGAGGGAGGGAGAGGAGAATGAGGGAGAAGAAGAGAGATATAGAGGAAGGGGAGGAGAATGAGGGGAGAGATATAGAAGAGGAGAAGGAGAATGAGGGAGAGAAATAAGGAAGGAAGTGAGAGGAGAGTGAGGAAGAGAGATATAGAGGGAAGGGGAGGGGGAATGAGGGAGAGAGATATAGAGGGATGGAGAGGAGAATAAAGGGAGAGAGATAAAGAGAGACAAGGAGAGAGATAAGAGGGGGGGGGAGGAGAATGAGAGGGGGAGAGAGAGTTGTAGAGGAAGGGGAGGAGAATGAGGGAGAGAGATAAAAGAGGGAGGGGGAAGGAGAATGAGGAGAGAGAGTTGCTAGAGGGAAGGGAGGAGAATGAGGGAGAGAGATAAAGAGAGGGAGAGAGATGGGGAGGAGAATTGTGAGGAAGAGAGGATAATGAGGGAGAGATAAAAGAGGGAGGAGGAGAATGAGGAAAGAGAGATAAAGAGGGAGGGAAGGGGAGGAGAATGATAGAGAGGAGAGAGATAAAGAGGAAAGGGGGAGGAGAATGAGGAAGAGAGATAAAAAGAGGGAGGGAGAGAGGAGAATGAGGAGAGAGATAAAGAGGGAAGGAGGAGAATGAGGGAGAGAGATAAAGAGGGAAGGGGAGGAGAATGAGGGAGGGCCAAGAGAGCAAGGGAGAGGAGAGCAAGGGGAGGAGAATGAGGGAAGGGGAGAATGAGGGAAGGATAAGGAGGAAGAGAGGAGAGGAATGAGGGAGAGAGATAAAGAAGGAGGGAGAGGAGAATGAGGGAGAGAGATAAAGAGGGAGGGAGAGGAGAATGAGGGAGAGAGATAAAGAGGAAGGGGAGGAGAATGAGGGAGAGAGATAAAGAGGGAGGGAGAGGAGAATGAGGGAGAGAGATAAAGAGGAAGGGGAGGAGAATGAGGGAGAGAGATAAAGAGGGAGGGGAGGAGAATGAGGGAGAGAGATAAAGAGGAAGGGGAGGAGAATGAGGGAGAGAGATAAAGAGGAAGGGGAGGAGAATGAGGGAGAGAGATAAAGAGGGAGGGAGGAGAATGAGGGAGAGAGATAAAGAGGAAGGGGAGGAGAATGCGGGAGAGAGATAAAGAGGGAGGGAGAGGAGAATGAGGGAGAGAGAAAAAGAGGAAGGGGAGGAGAATGAGGGAGAGAGATAAAGAGGGAGGGAGAGGAGAATGAGGAGAGATATATGAAGAGGAAGGGAGGAGAATGAGGGAGAGAGAGAGATAAGAGGGAAGGGGAGGAGAATGAGGAGGAGAGAGATATAGAGGAAGAGGGGGAGGAGAATGAGGGAGAGAGATAAAGAGGAAGAGGGGAGGAGAATGAGGGGGAGAGAGAGATTAAAAGAGGGAGGGAGAGGAGAATGAGGGAGAGAGATAAGAGAAAGGAAAGGGAGGAGAATGAGGGAGAGAGTTATAGGGCCAAAAGAGAAGGAGAATGAGGAGGAAAATATGAAGAGGGAGAGGAAGTGAAGAGAAGGAACAAGGGAGAAGGGTAAATAGGATGAGAGGAGAATGTAGACAAATAGAGGAGAGAGATGAAAAGGAGAGGCAAGGGGAGGGAGAGAAGAATGAGGAGGAGATGATAAAGAGAGGAGGGAGATTAAAATTAAAGGAGAGGAATGAGGGAGAGAGATAAAGGGGATGGAGAGAAGAATGAGGAGAGAGATAAGGGGATGGAGAATAGGGAGAGAGATAAAGAGGAAGGGGAGGGAGAATGAAGGAGAGAGATAAGGAGAGCGGAAGAAGGAGAGGAGAATGAGGGAGAGAGATATGAGGAAGGAGAGAAGATAAGGGCAAGATAAAGGGAGAGATAAGGAGAAAAGGATAAAAGTATTAAACAAAACGAAGAGAGAGGAAAATAAAGAAAAGAATAAGGAGATATATATGGAGGAAGGAGAGGAAAATAAAAAGAAGAAAGAGGGGAGAGGTAGGGATGAGGAGAAGGAGAAGAGAGATAAAGAGCTGGAATGAGGAGATGGATGGGAAGAGGAAGATGTAAAAAAAATAAATAAATAAATAAAAGAGAGATGATGATGATGATGATAAAGAGGATAATGCTGATAATAATGATAACGATGGATGCATAAAGCGCGGAACAAAAATGATAGCAGCATCGTCGATAGATAGAAGACGAAGGATAGTAATAGGGATAATGAGGAAAATTGTTGTAAAGGAAGGGGGAAGAAGAGAAGACGCAGCGAAGAGTGGAATTAGCTCGCAATGAAGAAGGTCTTTTGATCTCTCTCTCTCTCTCTCTCTCTCTCTCTCTCTCTCTCTCTCTCTCTCTCTCTCTCCACACACACACACACACACATATGTATTTATATGTGTGTATATGATATCTGCTCTCTCTTCCTCCTTTCCTATCTTCCTTCCTTCCTTCTTCCCCTTCCTCCCTTCACCCCTTTAACCCTTCCTCCCTCCTTCTCCCCCCCAAGAGCAAGAGTATAAACTTCATCCATTTTGCTTTTTTTATTTTTCTTTGTGTCCCCATCATTGTGTCTCACCTTTATTATCACTGGCTCCGGGATTTCCGTTTCCCCACTCCCTGTGCTTTGTCTTTTCTTCTTCTCTCTATTTTTATTCTTCTTTCCTTTCTTACTATTCTTCTTCTTATCATTATTATTGTTATTATTATTGTTGTTGTTGTTGTTATCATTATTATTATTTTCCTCCCTCCTCTTCCTCATTTTCCTTCTTTACCTCCCCCTCCTCTTTCTTCTTCATTTCCTTCTCCTCCTACTGCTCCTCCTTTTCCTCCTCCTCCTCCTTTTCCACCTCCTTTTCCTCCTCCCCTTCTTCCACCTTCCTTTCTATCTCCTCCTGCCTCCCCTCCTTCCTTTCCTCCTCTCCTTCTCCTCCACATCCTCTTTTCCCTTCCTTTCTTCCTTCTCCTCCTTCTTTTCCTCCCCTCTTCCTCTTCCTCCTGTTTCTTTTTCTTCCCATTTCCCCTTCTCGCCCTTCTGGCTTGTATATTTGCCTTTTCACTGTTTATCAGATCTTATTTTATGAGAGAGACTGCGCGCCTCACATACGCACACGGACGAACGCACACGCACACGCAAACACGCACACGCACGCACATGCACACATACGCACGTAAGCACACACACGCACGTAAGCACGCACACGCACACAAGCACACATACACGCATGCAAGCACACACACGCACACACACACACACACACACACACACGCACGCACGCACGCACGCACGCACGCACGCACGCACACACACACACACACACACACACACACACACACACACACACACACACACACACACACACACACACACACACACACATAAATCTTGAATATAATACACAGACACACATTCTATGTTTTTACTTTTACGTACACACACACACACATAAAAAACGCACATAAACACACAGTGCTATCGACCAACCAAGGTTAAGCAACGTAGCGTACTATCATCTTGAGGCCCATGAATGGAAGGAACACGAGGTCCCCTTCCCCTCCCCTCCCCCTCTTCTCCCCTCTCTCCACTCTCGGCCCCTCTCCCCTTCTCCCCTTCTCTCTCTCTCCCCCCTCTCCCGTCTCCCTTCTCCTCACTTTCTCTCTCTCTCTCTCTCTCTCTCTCTCTCTCTCTCTCTCTCTCTCTCTCTCTCTCTCTCTGTCTCTCTCTCTCTCTCTCTCTCTCTCTCTCTCTCCTCTCTCTCTCTCTCCTCTCGTCCCCTTCCCTTCATTCCCTTCTCTCTCCCCTTCTCCCTACTTCCCTCATCTTTCCTCTCCCCTCTTCTCTCTACTCCTCTCTACTCCCCATGGTTGATGGTCAGAATAACTGTGAATCATTTCTTTTTTTGTTTTTCTTTCCTCCCGTTCCATTTTGTATTTGTTTTAGTTGTTTTTTTATCTTATGTTTATCTTGCCCCCCCCCCCCTAATTCTCGTTTCTTTGTTTTTGTTCTTGTCATTTGTCTTTTTGTCATTATTTATTTATTCTAATTTTACACTTATTAATTCATGTGCTGAATGAAACCCGCATTCTGCAATAGAGAACTACGTATGCGCATTTAACAAAAAAAAAAAAAAAATCAAAACTTGCTGGATTTTGAATAACTTGCGACAAGTGTTAATTCCCAAAAGGAGAATTTGTGGTGTTCCATTTTGTTAATGTGAGGCGGGAGAGGGAGAGGGAAGGAGAAAGAAGGGGGAGGGAGAGAGATAAGAAGAGGAAGGGAGCGAGAGGAATGAGGGAGAGAGATAAGAGCAGAGAGACAGGGGAGCGAGGGAATGAGGGACAGAGAGAGCAAAGAGAGAGAGAACGAGAGAGACGGGGAGAGAGATAAAGAGGAGGAAGAGGGAGAGAGAGAGAGAGATGAGGGAGAGAGATAAAGAGAGAAGGGGGGAGAGAGAGAGAGAGTAGAGAGAGAGAGACGGGAATAAACGAAAGGAGAGAGGAAAGAACATTGAGAAGAGGAAGACATAAAGCAATTAAAAGAAGAAGAGAAAGAGAAAGGGAGAAGGGAAAACCCCACAGGGAAGGATTGAGAGTGGCTAAGGGACTCGAGAACATGAAGAAGGGAGGGAGGGAAGGAGGGATAAGGGATTGGGGAATCGGGCTGGGGAGAGAGGGGATTAGGGGAAGGGGGGGGAGGAGGCACTCACACCAGCCTTGTTTGTAGTAGTGTGAATATATCGTCCCTTGAGTATGGCAGCCGCTCGCCCTCCGTCTGTGCTTCGAGGTCGTGTTGCCGGGGTGCCGCCTTTTGGGGCTGGCTCCTTGGCTCTCTTCCTTCGGCTTTTTGCTCTGGTTGTTCCTTTTGTTGTTGTTATTGCTGTTGTCGTTGTTGTTGTTGTTGATGTCATTGTTGTTGTTCGTCTTCTCTTGTGTCTTTTTCTTCTCGTGCTTTATTTCTTTCTCTTTTGGTTTTGTGTTTCTTCTGTTATTGTTATTATTATTGTTATCATCATTATCATGATTATTGCTGTTATTTTTTTATCATTATTATTGATATTACTCTACTTCCTCTGTTTCTCCTTTTTCTTTTTTTTTCTTTCTTTAGGGACGAACTTACCACTAACTCTGATACGTCTAAAAGTACATCTTAATCTTTTCCTGAGGTATTGCTTGGCACATACAATCTACATTTTTTTCTCTCCTCTTCTTCTGCTTTCGACTCGAACTTCGAATGTTGACGTTTGAGGCCAACAGCTGAACTACTGTGAACTTAAGAGCGTAAAGTTCGGCCGCTGTTCGAGCCACTGAACAATCCTGAAGTGTGTTAAGTTCAGTTGAGTATGTATTCCGTCATCTTTACGATCTTTGTGGGGGAGGGAGGGAGGGAGGGACGCAGGGAGGGAGGGAGAGGAGGAAAGAGGGAAAGAAGGAGACGTGTAGGGAAGGAGAGTGAGAGGGAGAGAAGGGAAGAGAAAAAGTGGAAAGAAGGGAGGGAGATGGAGAGGGAAGGATGGAGGGGTAGGGAGGGAGAGGGTAGGAAGGAGAAAAAGAGAGAGAAGGACAGGAAGGAAGGAATAGGAGAGAAAGGTAGGAAAGAGGGAGAAGGAGGGAGGTAGGGAGAGAAGGGGAAGGGAAAGTAGTCAGACAGACAGACCGAAAAAAAGAGTTGAAAGTTCCGTCAAGTTTACCTGCTACTCAACTTTACGGGCGAGGTTAGAGATCGCCATTAATGTTTTCGTTCAAGTTTTGTACTTCATCGGGTCCTGTTAGTTGGGGGAAGAGAGGAAAGAATGAAAGAAGGAGGAAACAAAGAGAAAGAAAAGGAGGGGAAAACAGTGCTGTGAAGAGTGAGAAGTATTTCCTTGGTAAATCTCTTGAAGAAGATTAAGCGCTGGAGTTAGCGAAAAGGAGGGGGAATGGAGAGGAGAATGAGGGAGAGAGATAAAGAGGAAGGGGAGGAGAATGAGGGAGAGAGATATAGAGGAAGGAGAGGAGAATGAGGAAGAGAGATATAGAGGAGGAGAAGGAGAATGAGGGGAGAGATATAGAGAAAGAGGAGGAGAATGAGGGGAGAGATTAGGAAGAGGGGGAGGGAAGTGAAGAGAAGAACAAGGGAGAGAGGTAAAGAGGAGGAGAAGGAGAATGTAGACAAATAGAAGAGGGAGAGATGAAGAGGAGAGGTAAGGGAATGGAGAGAAGAATGAGGGAAGAGATGAAGAGGAGGAAGATTAAAATTAAAAGAAGAATGACGAGAGAAATAAAGAGGATGGAGAGAAGAATGAGGAGAGAGATGAGGATGAGGGGGAAGAAAATGAAGAAAAGAATAAGGGAGAAATAAGGAAGAAGGAGAGGAGAAAGAGGGGAGAGATAAGAGGAAGGAGAAGAAGATAAAGAACGGAATAAAGAGTGAGATAAGGAGGAAGGGATAAAAGTATTAAACAAACGAAGAGAGAGAGGAAAATAAAGAAAATAATAAGGAGATATATATGGAGGAAGGAGAGGAAAATAAAAAGAAGAAAGAGGGGAGAGGCAGGGTTGAGGAGAATGAGAAGAGAGATGAAGAGCTGGAATGAGGAGATGGATGGGAAGAGGAAGATGTAGAAAATAAATAAATAAAAGAGAGATGATGATGATAAAAAGGATAATGAGGAAAAGAATGATAACGATGGATACATCAATAGCATGATAGCAGTATCGTCGATAGATAGAAGACGAAGGATAGTAATAGGGATAATGAGGAAAATTGTTGTAAAGGAAGAGGGAAGAAGAGAAGACGCAGGGAAGAGTGGAATTAGCTCGCAGTGAAGGAGATCTTTTTGGACTCTCTCTCTCTCTCTCTTTCACTCTCTCTCTCTCTCTCTCTCTCTCTCTCTCTCTCTCTCTCTCTCTCTCTCTCTCTCTCTCTCTCTCTCTCTCTCTCTCTCTCTTTCTCTCTCTCTCTCTCTTTCTTTTCTTTCTTTTCTTTATCTTCCTCTCTCCCATCCCTCTCCCTATCAATCTGTCTCTCTGCCTATCACTTCTTTCCTCTCCTTCCCTCCTCTCCCCTCTCCTCCCCGTCCCCTCTCTCTTTTCTCCATTCTTTCATCCTTCCCCTCCTCCTCTCTCTCCCTCCTCCCCCTCTCCTTTCCTTTCCCTCCCTCCTCCCCTCCCCTCCCCTCCTTTCCCTCCCCCTCCCTCCCTCCCTCCCCTTCCCTCCTCTCTCCCTCCTTCCCTCCCTCCTCCCTCTCCCCTCCCCCCCTCCCCTCCCTCCCTCTCTTTGGCCTTCCTTCCTTCCTTCCTCCCCTTCTCCCCTCTCTTCCCCTCTCCTCTCTCCCTCTGTTTCCAAGCCGGCAAAACAGCAAAGTATTAATGGCTCTTCTCAGTTGGACCCCGTCAGCCCTCGACTGGTTAGGGGGGCGGGGAGAGGGGTGAGGGAGAGGGAGAGGGAGAGGGAGAGGGAGAACGAGAAGGAGGATGGGGGATGGAGGTGAGGGAGAGGAAGAAAGAGAAGGAGGAGGGGGGATGGAGGTGGGGGAGAGGGAGGGGGAGTGGGAAAGGAACATCGAGAAGGAGGAGGGGGGATGGAGGTGAGGGAGGGGGAGGGGGAGACGGAGAGGAACAACGAGAAGGAGGATGGGGGATGGAGGGGGATGGAGTGAGGGAGGAGGGAGAGGGAGACAGGAGGAGGAACAGGAGGATACTGGGGGATGGAAGGTGAGGGAGAGGGAGAGGAACAAGCTTGAGAAGGGGGATGGGGGATGGAGAGGTGAGAGTGAGGGAGGGAGAGGGAGAGGGAGAGGAACATGACGAGAGGGAGGATGAGGGGATGGAGGTGAGGGAGAGGGAGAGGAACATCCGAAGGAGGATGGGGGATGGAGGCGAGGGAGAGGGAAGGAGGAGGATGGGGAGGTGAGGGAGAGGGAGAGGGAGAGGGAGAGGAACAACGAGAAGGAGGATGGGGGGATGGAGGTGAGGGAGAGGGAGAGGAACAACGAGAAAGGAGGATGGGGATGGAGGTGAGGGAGAGGAACAACGAGAAGGAGGATGGGGGGATGGAGGTGAGGGAGAGGGAGGAGAGGGAGAGGGAGGGAGAGGAACAACGAGAAGAGGAGGATGGGGGATGGAGGTGAGGGAGAGGGAGAGGAACAACGAGAAGGGATGGGGGATGGAGGTGAGGGAGGAGAGGGAGAGGGAGAGGAACAACGAGAAGGAGGATGGGGGATGGAGGTGAGGGAGAGGGAGAGGAACAACAGCAGAGAGAGGAGGATGGGGGGATGGGGGGAGTGGAGGTGAGGGAGAGGGAAACAACGAGAAGGAGGATGGGGGATGGAGGTGAGAGGAACAACGAAGGAGGATGGGGATGGAGGTGAGGAGAGGAGAGGAGAGGGAGAGGAACGAGAAGGAGGATGGGGGATGGAGGTGAGGGAGAGGGAGGAGGAACAGGAAGGGGATGGGGGATGGAGGTAGGAGGAGGAGGAGAGGAGAGGAACGAGAGGAGGATGGGGGATGGAGGTGAGGGAGAGGGAGGGGGAGAACAACAGGAGAGGATGGGGGATGGAGGTGAGGAGAGGGAGAGGGAGAGGGAGAGGAACAGCAGGAAAGGAGGATGGGGGATGGAGGTGAGGAGAGGAAGGAACAACGAGAAGGAGGATGGGGGATGGAGGTGAGGAGGAGAGGAACAACGAAGGAGGATGGGGGATGGAGGGGAGTAGGGAGAGGGAGAGGGAGAGGGAGAGGAACAACGAGAAGGAGGATGGGGGATGGAGGTGAGGAGAGAGGAACAACGAGAAGGAGGATGGGGGATGGAGGAGTGAGGGAGAGGGGGAGAGGGAGAGGGGGAGAGGAACAACGAGAAGGAGGATGGGGGATGGAGGTGAGGAGAGGAGAGGGCAACGAGAAGGGGGATGGGGGGATGGAGGTGAGGGAGAGGGAAGGGAGGAGGGAGAGGGAGAGGAACAACGAGAAGGAGGATGGGGGATGGAGGTGAGGGAGAGGAGAGGGAACATCGAGAAGGAGGATGGGGATGGAGGTGAGAGGGAGAGGGAGAGGAAGGGAACAACGAGAAGGAGGATGGGGGATGGAGAGTGAGGAGAGGGAGAGGAACATCGAGAAGGACATGGGGGATGGAGGTGAGGGAGGAGAGGGAGAGGGAGAGGGAGAGGAACAACGAGAAGGAGGATGGGGGATGGAGGTGAGGGAGAGGGAGAGAACATCGAGAAGGAGGGATGGGGGATGGAGGTAGAGGAAGGGAGAGGGAGAGGGAGAGAGAACAACGAGAAGGAGGATGGGGGATGGAGGTGAGGGGAGGGAGAGGATATGAGAAGGAGGATGGGGGATGGAGTAAGGAACATCGAAAGGAGGATGGGGGATGGAGGTGAGGGAGAGGAGGGAGAGGAACATCGAGAAGGGAGGATGGGGGATGGAGGTGAGGAGAGGAAGAACAACCACGAGAAGGAGGATGGGGGATGGAGGGTGAGGGAGAGGAGAGGAACAACGAGAAGGGGATGGGGGATGGAGGTGAGGAGAAGGGAGGAGAGGGAGAGGAGAGGAACAACGAGAGAAGGAGGATGGGGGATGGAGGTGAGGGAGAGGGAGAGGAACATCGACAAGGAGGATGGGGGATGGAGGTGAGGGGGAGAGGGAGAGAACAACGAGAAGGAGGATGGGGGATGGAGGTGAGGGAGAGGGAGAGGAACAACGAGAAGGGGGGATGAGGGGATGGAGGTGAGGAGAGGGAGAGGGAGAGGGAGAGGGAGAGGAACAACGAGAAGGAGGATGGGGGATGGAGGTGAGGGAGAGGGGAGAGAAACAACGAGGAGGATGGGGGATGGAGGTGAGGGAGAGGAGAGGAACAACGAGAAGGAGGATGGGATGGAGGTGAGGGAGGTGAGGGGAGAGGGAGAGAGAACAACGAGAAGGGGGATGGGGGGATGGAGAGGTGAGGGAGAGGGAGAGAGGGAGGGGGAGAGAGGAGAGGAACAACGAGAAGGAGAGGATGGGGGATGGAGGTGAGGGAGAGGCGGAGAGGAACATCGAGAAGGAGGATGGGGGATGGAGGTGAGGGAGAGGGAGAGGAACAACGAGAAGGGGGATGGGGATGGGGGGATGGAGGTGAGGGAGAGGAGGAGGGAGAGGGAGAGGGAGAGGAACAACGAGAAGGAGGATGGGGGATGGAGGGTGAGGGAGGGAGGGAGGAGGAACAACGAGAAGGGGATGGGGGATGGAGGTGTGAGGAGAGAGGAGAGGAACAACGGAGAAAGGGGGATGGGGGATGGAGGTGAGGGAGGAAGGGGAGAGGGAGAGGGAGAGGGAACATCGAGAAGGAGGATGGGGGAGGATGGAGGTGAGGAGGGGGAGATGAGAGGGAGAGGGAGAGGGAGGGAACAACGAGAAGGAGGATGGGGGATGGAGGTGAGGGAGAGAGGAACAACGAGAAGGGGGATGGGGGATGGAGGTGAGGGAGGGAGAGGGAGAGGGAGAGAGGAACATCGAGAAGGAGGATGGGGGATGGAGGTGAGGGAGGAGGAGAGGGAGAGGGAGAGGGAGAGGGAGAGGAACAACGAGAAGGGATGGACGATGGGGAGTGAGGAGAGGGAGAGGAACATCGAGAAGGAGGATGGGGGATGGAGGTGAGGGAGAGGGAGAGGGAGCGAGAGAGGGAGAGGAACAACGAAGGAGGATGGGGGATGGAGGTGAGGGAGAGAGGGAGAGGAACAACGAGAAGGGGGATGGGGGATGGAGGTGAGGGAGAGGAGAGGAGAGGGAGAGGGAGAGGAGAGGAACAACGAGAAAGGGAGGATGGGGGATGGAGGTGAGGGAGAGGAGAGAGGAACAACGAGAAGGGGATGGGGGATGGAGGTGAGGGAGAGGGAGAGGGAGAGGAGAGGGAGAGGAACATCGAGAAGGAGGATGGGGGGATGGAGGAGGTGAGGGGAGAGGGAGAGGGAGAGAGAGGGAGAGGAACAACGAGAAGGAGGATGGGGGATGGAGGTGAGGAGAGGAGAGGAGAGGAACAACGAGAAGGAGGATGGGGGATGGAGGTGAGGGAGAGGGAGAGGAACATCATCCGAGAGGAGGATGGGGGATGGAGGTGAGGGAGAGGGAGAGAGGAGAGGGAGAGGAACAACGAGAAGGAGGATGGGGGATGGAGGTGAGGGAGAGGGAGAGGAAGGAACAACGAGAAGGGGGATGGGGATGGAGGTGAGGGAGAGGGAGAAGGGAGAGGGAGAGGGAGAGAGGAACAACGAGAGGAGATGAGGATGGGGGATGGAGGTGAGGGAGAGGGAGAGGAACAACGAGAAGGGGGATGGGAGGTGAGGGAGGGAGAGGGAGAGGGAGAGGAGACATCGAGAAGGAGGATGGGGGATGGAGGTGAGGAGAAGAGGGAGGAGGAAGAGAGGAGAGGAACAACGAGAAGGAGGATGGGGGATGGAGGTGAGGGGGAGGAGGGAGAGGGAGAGGGAGAGGAACATCGAGAAGGGAGGATGGGGGATGGAGGTGAGGGAGAGGGAGAGAGGGAGAGGGAGAGGAACAACGAGAAGGGGGAGGATGGGATGGATGGTGAGAGGTGAGAAGAGGAACAACGAGAAGGAGGATGGGGGGATGGAGGTGAGGGAGAGGGAGGAGGAACAACGAGAAGGAGGATGGGGGATGGATGGAGGTGGGAGGGGGAGAGGGAGAGGGAGGAGGAACAACGAGAAGGAGGGATGGGGATGGGGGGAGGGAGAGGTGAGAGGAACAACGAGAGGAGGCGAGAAGGGGATGGGGGATGGAGGTGAGGAGAGGGAGAGGGAGAGAGGAGGGAGGGAGAGGAACAACGAGAAGGAGGATGGGGGATGGAGGTGAGGGGAGAGGAGAGGAACATCGAGAAGGGTATCGAGAGGATGGGGATGGAGGTGAGGGGAGAGGGAGAGGAACATCGAGAAGGAGATGGGGGATGGAGGAGGTGAGGGAGAGGAGAGGAACAACGAGAAGGGGGACGGGGGATGGGGGATGGAGGTGAGGGAGGAGGGAGAGGGAGAGGGAGAGGAACAACGAGAAGGAGGATGGGGGATGGAGGTGAGGGAGAGGGAGAGGAACAACGAGAAGGGGGATGGGGATGGAGGTGAGTTGGGAGGTGAGGAGAGGGAGAGGGAGAGGAACAACGAGAAGGAGGATGGGGGATGGAGGTGGGGGAGAGGGAGAGGAACAACGGAGAAGAGGGGGATGGGGGATGGAGGGGTGGGGAGGGGGAGAGGAGAGAGGGAGAGGAACAACGAGAAGGAGGATGGAGGACAGGATGGAGGTGAGGAAGAGAGGGAGAGGAACAAGCGAGAAGGAGGATGGGGGGATGGAGGTGAGGGAGGGAGAAAGGGAGGGAGGAGAACAACGATGAAGGAGGATGGGGGATGGAGTGAGGGAGAGGGGGAGAGGAACAACGAGAAGGGGGATGGGGGATGGAGGTGAGGGAGGAGAGGGGGAGGGAGAGGAACAACGAGAAGGAGGAGGATGGGGGATGGAGGTGAGGGAGAGGGAGAGGGAGAGGGAGAGGGAGAACGAGAAGGAGGATGGGGGATGGAGGTGAGGGAGAGGGAGAGGAGGGCAACGACAACGAAGGGGGATGGGGGATGGAGGTGAGGGAGGGGGAGAGGGAGAGGGAGAGGAACAACGAGAAGGAGGATGGGGGATGGAGGTGAGGGAGAGGGAGGAGAGGAACAACGAGAAGGAGGATGGGGGATGGAGGTGAGGGAGGGGGGAGAGGAGGAGGGAGAGGAACAACGAGAAGGAGGATGGGGGGATGGAGGTGAGGGAGAGGGAGAGGAACAACGAGAAGGGGATGGGGATGGAGGTGAGGAGAGGGAGAGAGAGGGAGAGGGAAAAGACACAACGAGAAGGAGGATGGGGGATGGAGGTGAGGGAGAGGGAGAGAGGAACAACGAGAAGGAGGATGGGGGATGGAGGTGAGGGAGGGGAGAGGGAGAGGGAGAGGAACAACGAGAAGGAGGATGGGGGATGGAGGTGAGGGAGAGGAGGGAGGACAACAGACAAGGAGAGGATGGGGGGATGGAGGTGAGGGAGGGGAGAGGGAGAGGGAGAGGAACAACGAGAAGGAGGATGGGGGATGGAGGTGAGGGAGAGGGAGAGGCACAACGAGAAGGGGGATGGGGGATGGAGGTGAGGGGGGGGGAGAGAGAGAGAGGGAGAGGAACAACGAGAAGGAGGATGGGGGATGGAGGGTGAGGGAGGAGAGGGAGAGGAACAACGAGAAGGGGGATGGGGGATGGAGGTGAGGGAGGGGAGAGGGAGAGGGAGAGGAACAACGAGAAGGGAGGATGGGGGATGGAGGTGAGGGAGAGGGAGAGGAACAACGAGAAGGAGGATGGGGGATGGAGGGTGAGGGAGGGAGGAGAGAGAGGGAAGGGGGAAAGGAACAACGAGAAGGAGGATGGGGGATGGGAGGTGAGGGAGAGGGGGAAGGAACAACGAGAGTGGGATGGGGATGGAGGTGAGGGAGGGGGAGAGGGAAGGAGACAACGAGAGAGGGAGAGGAGAGGGAGAGGAACAACGAGACAGCAGAAGGATGGGGGATGGAGGTGAGGGAGTGAGGGAGAGGAACAACGAGAAGGGATGGGGGATGGAGGTGAGAGGGAGAAGGGAGAGGAGAGGAACAACGAGAGAGAGGATTGGGGATGGAGGTGAGGAGAGAGGAGGAACAACGAGAAGGAGGATGGGGGATGGAGGGTGAGGGAGGAGAGGGAGAGGAAGACAACGAGAAGGAGGATGGGATGGAGGTGAGGAGAGAGGAGGAACAACGAGAAGGGGGATGGGGAGTGGTGGGGAGAGGGAAGGAGAGGGAGAGGGAGAGGAACAACGAGAAGGAGGATGGGGGATGGAGGTGAGGGAGAGGGAGAGGAACAACGAGAAGGGGGATGGGGGATGGAGGTGAGGAGAGGAGAGGAGAGGAGAGGGAGAGGAACAACGAGAAGGAGGATGGGGGATGAGGAAGGTGAGGAGAGGGAGAGGAACATCGAGAAGGAGGATGGGGGATGGAGGTGAGAGGAGGAGAGGGAGAGGGAGAACGAGAAGGAGGATGGGGGATGGGGGTGAGGGAGAGGGAGAGGGAGAGGTACAGCGAGAAGGGGGATGGAGGTGAGGGAGAGGGAGAGGGAGAGGAACAGCGAGAAGGGGGATGGGGGTTGGAGGTGAGGGAGAGGGAGAGGGAGAGGGAGAGAGAAACAACGAGGAGGATGGGGGATGGAGGTGAGGGAGAGGGAGAGGAGAGGGAGGGAAAGGAACAACGAGAAGGGGGATGGGGGATGGAGGTGAGGGAGGGAGAGGAGAGGGAGAGGAAACGAGAAGGGGGATGGGGGATGGAGGTGAGGGAGAGGGATGAGGAAGGGGCGGGGGATGGGGTGAGGGAGAGGTGAGGGAGAGGAGAAGGGGATGAGGTATGGGGAGACGGCGAGGAAAGCGGGGAGAGGGGTGAAGGGGGCGATGGAGAAGGGGAGAGAGGGCGGGGGATGGGGGAGAGAGAGAGAACGCGAGGGGTGAGGAGGCATGGGGCGGGGAGGCGAGGGAAAGGGGTGAAGGGGGCGAGGGAGAGGTAGAGGGGGGATAGGGGAAGGGGAAGGGGTGAAGGGGAGGGTGTCTTTCATTTGAATATCTCTTGTGCTTTGATTGCTTCTTGGTCTTTCTATTAAGGGGGGGAGGGGGTACCTTTTTCTAGAATTGTTTGATGTCCGTTTTATATTTGTTGTTGTTGTTGTTTGGTCGTTCCTGAATGGTTTTTGTTTTTATTTATTTATTCGTCTTGAATGTCTTTTTTTAGCTTTTAATCTCTGTCCTGTTTCTTTATTTTCCCTTCCTCCTGTCTCTTCAGTCCTTCTTTTTCTCCTCTTCCCCTTTCCCTTCTTTTCACCCTTCCCTTTTTCCTTCTTTTTCCCTTCCTTTCTTCCATCCCATTCCCTCCCTTCCTCCCTCCTTCTTCCTTCTTTATCCCTCATATTCCTTCCTTTAATTCCCTCCCTCCTTCTCAGTTTCCCTCTCCCTTCCTACTCCTTCTCTTCCTCTTCCGTCTTTATCTCTACCCCCCTCTCCCTCATTCCTCCTACCTTCCTTCCGTATCTCTTTCCTTCACTCCTTCCGTCCCTCCCTCTTTCCTCCCTTCCTCGTCCTTCTCTATCTCTACCTCTTTCCCTCCTCCCTCCCTCCCTCCATCTTTTCATCCCTCCCTCCATCTCTCCATCCCACCCTCCCTCCTTTCCTCCTCCCTCCCTCCTTCCTTTCCTCCCTCCCTCTCTCCCTCCCTCCCACCTTCCCTCCCACCTTCCCTCCCTCCTTCCCTCCTTCCCTCCCTCCCTCCCTCCCTCCCTCCCTCCCATCTCCCATCGCGCCTCCATCATCCGAGCTTTGCACAAAGACCAAGTGTTGAGCCCGAGCTCCTTCTCCGCTCATGCAGTGCCTCCTCGGAATCCAAATGTCGCTCGGCGGGAAAAAGATTGCTTGTGACCGCCTGCTTGCTTTCTCAGGGCTTGGGGGGCGGGAGGCGGGGGGCTTGCTTGCTTGCTCTCTGCGTCCGCTCTGTGTGTGTGTCTGCTCGTTTCGTTTGTCGCTTCGTCTCTCTCTGTCTCTGTCTGTCTATCTATCTATCTATCTATCTATCTATCTCCTTCTCTCTCTCTCTCTGTCTCTGTCCCTCTCTCTCTCTCTCTCTCTCTCTCTCTCTCTCTCTCTCTCTCTCTCTCTCTCTCTCTCTCTCTCTCTCTCTCTCTCTCTCTCTCTCTCTCTCTCTCTCTCTCTCTCTCTCTCTCTCTCTCTCTGCTTTATTCAGGCCCGCGGGAGGAATCCACATATCGTGTGCTTGTGATAAAGTGTCATCTGAAGGGGCCTTTTACTTATCTTTTTTATTTGGCGGTGGGAGGGGGTGGGGGAGATGAGAGGGGTGGTGAGGAGGGAGGGTGGAGGGAGAGGGAGGTGAAGAGGGAGGGGGGAGTGGGGGAGATGAGAGGGGTGGTGGGGGGAGGGGGAGAGGTTGGGGAGATGAGAGGGGTGAAGAGAGGAGGGTGGGAGAGACGAGGAGGAGGGTGATGAGAGGGAGAGGGTGGGAGAGAGAGAGGGGGAGATGAGAGGGAGCTGGGGGTGAGGAGACGAGTGGGAGGAGGGAGGTGAGGTGATGAGGAGACACTGGAGGAGGGGGGGGAGTGGGGGGGGCTGTCGGGGAGTTATGTTAAGTGCGTTTAAGGTTTTTGGTTTCTTTGGAATCCGTCTCGCGAGGCTTGGCATTCGTTGGGGCTGTTGGGGAGGTTTATTGCGAGGTGGGGTTGGAGTTGGGGGGGTAGAGGGTGTTGGGCTTTCGCTCTCTTTCTCGTTCTCTATCTCTTTCTCTTGCTCTTTATCTCTCTCTCTAACTTTCTCTCTCTTTCTCTCTCTCTCTCTCTCTCTCTCTCTCTCTCTCTCTCTCTCTCTCTCTCTCTCTCTCTCTCTCTCTCTCTCTCTCTCTCTCTCTCTCTCTCTCTCCCTCTCTCTTTCTCTCTCTCTCTCTCTCTCTACCTATATCTCTCTATCTATCTCAATCTACCTCTCTCTCTCTCTCTCTCTCTCTCTCTCTCTCTCTCTCTCTCTCTCTCTCTCTCTCTCTCTCTCTCTCTCTCTCTCTCTCTCTCTCTCTCTCTCTCTCTCTCTCTCTCTCTCTCTCTCTTTCTCTCTTTCTCTCTCTCTCTCTCTCTCTTTCCCTCTCCCTCTCTCTCTCCCTCTCTATCTACCTATATTCGTTTTATCTATCTCAATCTACCTCACCATCTCTTTCTGTAGCGATCTCTTTCTTCATTTTATTTAGTTATGTATATTTTTTCTCTGTCTAAGTCGTCTCGTCCTCTTGTCTTCCATTCCATTCTCTCTCGCGGATTTCTCAGAACATGCTTGTGTAATCGTGTGTGAATGTGGGATGCCGCGCCGCGCGCACGCACAATACATAAAAATGTGTATATATGTATGTATGTATATATATATATATATATATATATATATATATATATATATATATATATATATATATATATGTGTGTGTGTGTGTGTGTGTGTGTGTGTGTGTGTGTGTGTGTGTGTGTGTGTGTGTGTGTGTGTGTGTGCGTGCGTGCGTGTGTGTATACATTTTCTCATTTCGTATGTCATTCTATCTCATCTATCCGTCAATCATCTGTCTGTTAATCTATCTTCCAATTTATGTCTATCTTGTTTCTAACAATTATTTCCCAACCTCACAAACCCTCTTCCCGTCCCACCCTTTCACCCCCCCCTCACCCCCCCCTCACCCCACATCCCTTCCCCTCTTTCCTTCCCTTTCCTATCTTTCCATCCCTCCGCTCCTTACTCCTCACCCTTCCTCCCTCCTCCCTCCCTCCTCCCTTCCCTTCCCCCTTCCCCCTCTTTCCTTCCCCTTCCTTCCCCTTCCCTCCTTCCATCCCTTCCCTCCTTCCTTCCTTCTCCCTTCCTCCCCTTCCTCCCCCTCCTCTCCCTCCATCCCCTCCCTTCCTCCCCTCCCTTTCCTCCTCCTTCCTCCCATCCCCTCCCTCCTTCCATCCCTTCCATCCCCTCCATCACCTCCCTTCCTTCCCCTCCCCCCTTCCCTCCCCTTCCTCTCCCTCCCTCCTTCCCTCCCCTTCCCTCCTCTCCCTCCCCTTCCCATCCCTCCTTCCTCCCCTCACCCCCTCCCCCCCCTTTCTAACCTCAGACGAGACTAAAGACCTTGAGGTTGCAAAGTGATGTTGCGTGTTGAAGCCCTTGTTGATTAGCTTATTATTGCGCCGGGATAATCTAGTTGGTGCCGTGAGAACGAGGGAGGAAGGGAGATGGAGGAAGAGGGAGGGAGGGAGGGAGGGAGATGGAGAAAGAAAGAGGGAGGGAGGGAGGGAGATGGGGAAAGAAAGAAGGAGGGAGAGGGAGAAAGAAAGAGGGAGGGAGGGAGGGAGATAGAGAAAGAAAGAAAGAAGGAGGAAGGGAGATGGAGAAAGAGGGTAGGAGGGAGGGTGGGAGGGAGGAAGGGAGAAGGAAAGAGGAAGGGAGGGAAGGAGAGATGGAGGAAGAAAGAGGGAGGGAGGGAGATGGAGAAAGAGGGAGGGAGGGAGGGAGGAAGGAAGATGGAGAAAGAAAGAGGGAGAAGGTAGGGAGGAAGGAAGAGGGAGAAGGTAGGGAGGAAGGAAGATGGAGAAAGAAAGAGGGAGGAGGAGGGAGAGAGGAAGGGAGATGGAGGAAGAAAGAAAAAGAGGAAGGAGAATGAGAAGAAAGGGGAGGGAGATAGAGAAAGAAAAAAAGAGGAGGGAGATAGAGAAAAAAAAAAGAGGGAGGGATATAGAGAAAGAAAGAAAGAGGGAGGGAGATAGAAAAAAAGAGGGAGGGAGATAGAGAAAGAAAATAAGAGGGAGGGAGATACGGAAAGAAAGAAAAAAGAGGGAGGGAGATAGAGGAAAGAAAAAAGGGAGGGAGATAAAGAAAGAAAGAAGGAGGGAGGGAGGGAAAGAGGGTGGGTGGGGGATAGAGGGGAATAGAGATAGGTAGAATGGATAGAGAGCTACATAGCCAGAGAGGAAATTAGATAAATACTTCGGTACGATAGATAGAGAGGAAAATAGCTAGATAGCTAGAGAGGAAGACAGATAGACAGTTAGCGAGAGAGAGAGAGAGCGAGAGAGAGACAGACAGACAGACAGACAGACAGACAGACAGACAGACAGACAGACAGGGCAAGAGAGAGAGAGAGACAGACAGACAGACAGAGCAGAGAGAGAGAGAGACAGACAGACAGAGAGCGAGAAGAGAGAGAGAGAGAGAGAGAGAGAGAGAGAGAGAGAGAGAGAGAGAGAGAGAGAGAGAGAGAGACAGACAGAGCAAGACAGACAGACAGACAGGGCAAGAGAGAGAGAGAGACAGACAGACAGACAGAGCAAGAGAGAGAGAGACAGACAGAGAGCGAGAGAGAGAGAGAGAGAGAGAGAGAGAGAGAGAGAGAGAGAGAGAGAGAGACAGAGATAGACAGACAGACAGACAGACAGACAGACAGAAGAGAGGGCAGAGAGACAGGCAGACAGACAGACAGACAGAGAGAGAGAAGAGAGGGCAGACAGACAGACAGACAGACAGACAGAGCAAGAGAGAGAGAGAGACAGACAGACAGAGACAGAGAGCGAGAATGAGAGAGAGAGAGAGAGAGAGAGAGAGAGAGAGAGAGAGAGAGAGAGAGAGAGAGAGAGAGAGAGAGAGAGAGAGAGAGAGACAGACAGAGCAAGACAGACAGACAGACAGGGAGAGAGAGAGAGAGAGACAGACAGACAGAGGGAGCAAGAGAAAGAGACAGACAGACAGACAGAGAGAGAGAATGAGAGAGAGAGAGAGAGAGAGAGAGAGAGAGAGAGAGAGAGAAAGAGAGAGAGAGAGAGAGAGAGAGACAGACAGACAGACAGACAGATAGACAGACAGACAGACAGACAGAGAGCGAGAATGAGAGAGAGAGAGAGATAGACAGACAGAGACGAAGAGAGCGATCGGGCGATGAATAAGCTCTCTTAATCTTCATTATCCATCCTGAGATGAACAGCCTCGTCGTACTTTGCAGAAGGTTAGTTGAAGGAGAGTGCGATGTGGGGGACGAGGAGGAGGGAATGATAAGGGTGTGGGAGGAGCAAGGGTGATAAAGGTTAGAGGAGGAGGAGGAGGGAATGATAAAAGTGGTGGTAGGAGCAAGAGTGATAAACGTTAGATGGAGGAGATAAGGGGGTGGGAGGAGCAGGGGTGGTAAAGGTTAGAGGAGGTGGAGCAAGTGATAAATAGTGGTGGTAGAAACAACGACGATAAAAATTAGATAAGGATTTTCATAGATTAAAAAGATACAGAAGAGAGTAGTATAAAGAAGTGTGATAAAGAGAGGAAGGATGAAAAGAAATAACCAGCAAAGAGATACAACTAAAAAAAAAGAGAGAGAAATGCAACGAAAGAAACAAGCCTCTAACCGATTATCAGAAGAGAAAGTGAGAAAAAGACATATTTCTTTAGCTTGATCTACCCCGTCGTTTGCCAAAGTTGCGCCATGTTATAGTTCTGTAAAAGGGAAGCCGTGATCCTCCTCGGACTCATGGTAGAGGCAAGGGAGGAAGATGAGGTTTCTTTAACAAATAAAATGTGACTTTTGACGTAGAAGGAGCAAGGAAGGATGATAAAGAAGGGAAGGGAAGTAGTAGAAGAAATTGCCGGTAAGAGGTATGGCGAAAAGGGAAGGAGTTGGAAGAAGGAATTGCTGGGAAAGGTATGATAAAGAGGAAGAAATAGCTGCCAAAAAGTATGATACAAAGGGGGAAGTGGAAAAAATTTATACAAAAGTTTTGATAAAAAGTAGGAAGTAGAAGAAGAAATTGTTGCAAAAACAGTATGATAAGAAGGGAAGAAAAATATCAGAAAAAAATTGCAATAAAGTACTGTTAAAAAGATAAAGAAACAAACATAGGCATGCATAAAACATAAACCATTAGGAAGCAGTATTGCAAAATACGAACATAATCGCAAAATAACTCAGACGGCATAGTATCAGATTCACAAAACCTACAAAATTAAACAGATGCGAATATCTTCAGCAAACGAAGCACAGACGAGGTAGATAAGCTGATAAGAAGGTCCAGAGGCAGTGCAGGTCAAGCCCGGAGGTTGAGGTCCTCGGAGGGAGGGAAGGAGGCGAGGTCCTGGGACGGGCTTCGAGAAGGAGGAATCAAGGAGGGCTTAGTCTCGCTGTGGTCTTGTTTGTCAGTTTGTGAGTTTGTCTCTTTTGTGTTTGTTCTTGTGTGTTGAATTTTTGTGTCTGTGTTCTTTTTATTTTTTGTTTTTTGGGGATTTTTTTTTTTTGTTATTGTGTGTTTTTGATATTTGTTGTTATGTGTTTATTTTTGTTTGTTTGTTTTTCAGTTTCTGTTCGTGTGTGTTTTTGACATTTGTTGTTTTTATGGGTTTTTTCTTTTTTTTTAGTTTCTGTTCGTGTTCTTAAATGTATAATTTTAATGTTCCTTGTTTTGTTTTCGTCATTGCTTTCGTTTTTTTATGTTGTTAATATCCTTATCGTCGTCATAATCAGCTTTTGCTTATTATTCTTTCCCAGTCTCCTTGTCTATTTTCCGCCTTGTTTTCCTCTGTCCGTGAAAGAAGAGAGAAAGAAAGAAAGAAAGAAAAACCGAGAACAAAATACACCAATTCCCAGACGAGAGAGAAAACACACACACAAAAAAGAAAAATTAAATAACGAAAACAGGGATACAGAGAAATAAAAACGACCACAAAATAAAAGAGAAAGAGGGAGAGAGAGAGAGAGAGAGAGAGAGAGAGAGAGAGAGAGAGAGAGAGAGAGAGAGAGAGAGAGAGAGAGAGACAGAGAGAGAGAGAGAGAGAAATAACATCACGAAGTCATTCCTTCGGTTTGCAGAATCTCTCTTCGTCTGATGGATCTTTTGCACGTGGTGGCCGGGGGGGCGTTGGAGGAGGAGGGTGGTGCCGGTTCCCGTTTTCTGTTTTGGACGCGTTTTCTTTTTTTTTTTTTTTTTTTTTTTTTTGCTTTTCTTTTTTTGCTTTTGTTTGTTTCTCTTTGAGGTTCTGTTTGCTTGCGCGGCCTCTGTGTGTGTGGAGTTTTTTTTTGTGATTAGTTTGTTTGTTTTTTGTGTCGTAGGTGTGATTTATTTTTATTGGTTTTTGTGTCTAGATTTATTATTTTTTCTAGCTATTTGCATTGTTTTGTGTCTAGATTTTTTTTTTGTAGCTATTTTTATTGTCTCTGCTGCTCTTCTTTCGCTTCCTCTCTTCCCTTTTCTTTATTTTCTCTCTCATCTACACTTCTTCTCTATCCCTCCGTCGTTGTGAAGGTCCCTTTTCATTGTCTTGTTATTTTCTTTATTTTATTATTATTATTCTCCCCCTCCATCCCTGTTTCTGTTCCACCCTCATCGTCTTCACTCTCTTAGTACGTCGCTCCTTCTCGCTCCACTTCTTTTCTTATTTACCACACTCCTCTATTTCTCCCTCCTACTCCTCCTCCTACTCCTCGTTCTGTTGGTCGTCCTCTTCCTCTTCATCCTTCTCTCCCTCCTCCTCCTCCTCCCTTCTCTTACCCTTCTTCCTCCTCCTCCTTCTCCCCTTCCTCTTCACCCATCTTCTCCTCCTCCTCCCTCTCCTCCTTCTTCTCCTTCTCCTCCATTCTCGTCCCGCACCTCCTTCCTTCTTCTTCTCCTCTTTCTCCTTCTTCTCCTTCTCGTCCATTCCTCCTCCTCCTTCTTCTCCTTCTCCGCCATCTCCTCTTCCCTCTCTGCCTCCTTCGCGTCCCCCTCCCCCTCCTCCACCATCTTCTTCTTCTCCCCTCCCCTCCCTCCTCCATACCCCCCACCCCTCGGGCATTGGCACGTCCTCTGCCTCCTTCACCATGACCCCACCCCCGCCCCCGCCCCCTCCCCCTCCCCCTGGACCTCCCGTAGACATCCTCGCGCCCACGCCCTCCCCTGCCCACCCCTCCCCACCCCACCCCACCCCTCCCTCCCTCCCTCCCTCGCCCCCATGGACCTCCCGCAGACATCCCCCTCCCCTCGCCTCCCCCACCCAATGGACCTCCTGCAGACATCCCCTCCCCCTCCCACCTCCCCTCCTCTCCCCTCTCCCCACCCCACCCCACCCAAATACCTCCCGCAGACCCCCTCCCCCTCCTCCCACCTCCCGCCCCCGCCCCCTCAGGCCCTCCCGAAGGCGCGACTGGCGGCGGCGTGATCGAGGAGCCGTGGCCTCCTCGGGGCGGGATGCGGTGGCGCTTCTGTTTGGCTCTTTATTTCTTTCTTTCTTTCTGTTTGTTTTGTTTTGTCGTCAAGGGATTCGGGGGAGGAGTCGGAGGATTCGTCAGGGGATTCGGGGGAGGAGTCGGAGGATTCGGAGGCGGGTCGGGGCCCTTCCGGACGGGGTCGCCTTCGCTTCGTGTCTTCCTTCTTATTAGTCTCCCTTCTTATTTTTCCTTCTTATTCTTCCGACTTCTTATTCATCTTATTTTTCCGACTTAGTCTTTCCTCTTATTCTTCCGACTTCTTATTTTTCCGACTTAGTCTTTCCTCTTATTCTTCCGACTTCTTATTTTTCCTTCCTCTTCTTATTCTTCCTATTTTTCCATCTTCTTATTCTTCCTTCCTCTTATTCTTCTTATTCTTCCATCTTCTTATTCTTCCCTCCTCTTATTCTTCCTTCTTATTCTTCCATCTTCCTATTCTTCCTTTTTATTCTTCCATCTTCCTATTCTTTCTTCTTATTCTTCCTTGTATATTTTTTATTTATATTATTTTCCTTCGTTCCCTTTTGAATGTTGTTTTTTTCATTGTTCGTTCTCTCTC
>NC_091580.1:475000-482500 GCF_042767895.1 Penaeus vannamei
CTACTTCCTCTCCTCCTCTACATCATCATCATCAGTCATCTTTCTCCTTCTTCCCCCCTCCTCCTCCCCCTCCTCCTCCTCCTCCCTCCCTCCTCCTCCTCCTCCCTCTCCTCCTCCTTCTCCTCCTCCTCCTCCTCCCCCTCCTCCTCCTCCTACTCCTCCCCCTCCTCCCCCTCCACCTCTCATCCATCTCTCATATTTTACTAGCTTGCACTACATGCATTTTGAGCTTGTATATTTCCCACGCGTGTGTGTGCGTGTGTGTGTGTGCGTGCGTGTGTGTGTGTGTGTGTGTGTGTGTGTGTGTGTGTGTGTGTGTGTGTGTTGAGTGTGTGAGTTTATGTACTTGAGTGTGTGTGTGTGTGTGTTTGTGTGTGTGTGTGTGTGTGTATGTGTGTGTGTGCGTGCCTGCGAGTGAGTGTGAATGTATTTATTTATATATGTGTATGTGTGTGCGTGAGAGCTTGCGTGTGTGCGTGCCTGTGCCTAGTCTCGCGCGTACATGCATGCGTGACCGCGCATTCACCCATGTGTGCAGAAATCTACATAAAGTATACGTTTATATTTTTGCGTCCATGCATGTATGTGGGAGCTTGGGCGCGCATGTGCTTGTGACGGCGTGAATATGCGGGACATGTGCTTTCATGTGCATGCGGATGAATTAATGAGCGGGCAACATAATGATAAGAAAGGGGGATAGTGTCGCTTGCACTTATAAGCACTTATAATGCTCGTGTTAATAAGGGGCCAAGGGGCTATATCTCACACGGTGCTTACACTCATAGTTTTTTTCTTTTTCTTTTTGTTTTTTTCTTTTGTTTTCATATGTTTTTAAGTATGAAAGATGTGTGTAGACTGTGGAGGTTATTGCGGGAGGAAATCTGCGAATTGTGAATTTGTACATTTGTTTATTATTTATTTTTTAATGGTGATGATGATGACTATTTCGATAATGATAGCGATAGAGTGATGATAATAATAGTGTTTTGTTATTTATTTGGTTTATTATTTATTATTTTTTAATGGTGATGATGATGACTATCTCGATAATGATAGCGATAGTGATGATGATGATAGTGATATAGTAATGATAATGGGAGTGATGACACTAGTGATATAAAAAGAATGATAAAGGGAAGTAATGGCACTGATATAGCATCTGATGTTGAATTGATAGGGATAATGATAACATTTTGCTAAATTTAAAAGCCGGGATGTTTTTTTTTCTCTCCATAGTATCAGAGAACCATAAACGGAGAATCGCAATAGTAATGATAATAGAAAATAGAAGTGATGATGGTAATAATGAGAACCAGCGAAGAATTTAAAAAAAACCGTGTGAGGGATTCCACTGTTGTTATTATTGCTTCGTTTCTTCCACTTTTCTTTCGTCACTTGATAACCATCGACGAATTTTAAAAAGCGGGGTAGATAGTGCCAGAGAACTGTGAACCATCCGGTAATGAGATCCGGTTCAGCACCGACCGGTTCAGCGCCGTACAGAACCCACACCGCGTACAGAATCCATCAGCTGATTGTTGGGGAGGGAGGGGGAGGGGGGGGGGGAAGGGGACATAAGGGTAGAGCAAGGGCAGGGGAGCATAAGGGGGCATAGAAGGTGGGGGGCGAGATGGAGGGGGAGGGGCTGGGTTACAGGGGGGAGGGGAGACTCACCCCAATGGTGGGTTGGGGAGGGAGACTAGGTTACAGGGGTGGGAGGGAGACTCACCAATGGGGAGGGGGGAGGAGACTCACCCCAATAGGGAGGGGGAGGAGGAGGTTGGGGGAAAGGGGGAGGGGGCACAGGGAGGCCAATCAGAAGGTCGTAAACGGTGGCAACTCTGTGCCTGGGATTTGGAATCTCTGTACCTGATTGGACGACGACGATTCCCTCGACTCATCATCGGATTGGTTGGTTTGATTTTACGGATGAGGAATGGCGATTGTCTTTTGTCTTTTTTTCGGGGGGGGGGGGGCAAAATGACTGCTTTGTGTATTCGTTATTGTTAAACAGGTTTTGGTACAATTTTAGGTATGCTAATGTAATATGTATATATATATATATCTATATCTATCTATCTATCTATCTATCTATCTATATATATATATATATGTGTGTGTGTGTGTGTGTGTGTGTGTGTGTTTGTGTGTATGTATGTATGTATGTATATTGCGTGTGTGTGTGTGTCTGTCTGCGTGTTGTATTTGTGTCCATTAATTCTCATTCTGCATCAGTATTATCAAGAGGATTAACTGACGGCCATTGTTGAATTAGGGAATTAATTAACATCCATTAATCATGATTCCCAAGTTGCGTCGAGCAATTGCTGCACAAACAGCCCTTGCAACGAGCGACAACCAACCACAAACCACAATGAAGAGCCAGCCAACCGCAAGCACCAGTCAACCACAAACACCAGTAATAAGTCAGTCAACCACAAGTGACAGCTATAAGTCATTCAGTCACCCACAATTGAAAGCAATGTCATTTAGTCAACCACAAGTCATTCAGTCACCCACAAACGAAAGCAATAAGTCACTCAGTCAACCACAAGCGAAAGCAATAAGTCAGCCAGTCAACCACAAAGGACAGCAATAAGTCACTCAGTCACCCACAATTGAAAGCAATGTCATTTAGTCAACCACAAGTCATTCAGTCACCCACAAACGAAAGCAATAAGTCACTCAGTCAACCACAAAGGACAGCAATAAGTCAGTCAGTCACCCACAAAGGGCAGCAATAAGTCAGTCAGTCACCCACAAAGGGCAGCAATAAGTCAGTCAGTCACCCACAAAGGACAGCAATAAGTCATTCAGTCACCCACAAAGGACAGCAATAAGTCATTCAGTCACCCACAAAGGACAGCAATAAGTCAGCCAGTCACCCGCAAGCACCAATCAACCACAAGCGACAGCAATAAGTCACTCAGTCACCCACAAAGGACAGCAATAAGTCACTCAGTCACCCACAAACGAAAGCAATAAGTCACTCAGCCACCCACAAAGGACAGCAATAAGTCATCCAGTCCCCCGCACACGCCACTTAAAAGCCACCCACGCCCGACGCCAGTGCAAGCCCCGCCCCCCAGCAAGCAGCAGCAGCGAGCCACAAGCACAGATCAAGCACGAGACGCCAATGGACTCGCAAGCAAAGGAGTGATCAGGCTTAATACGATCAAGCCAAACCCCGCTCCGTGCTTAGCCAATGTTGACCAAGCCTGCTAAGCCAATTTGCAGCGGGCGGCGTTGCAACACTGCGGACACGTATACACACACGCATCTGCACACACGTACGCACACGCACACGCACATACGCACACGAACAGCTGTCTCTCTCGGCTTGTTGCTTGCTTTGCCCTGCTCGTGTGGCGGTCGTCCGGATGGGGGAGGGGGAGGGGGGATCTCAGGCCACGGGAGGGGGGGAGGGGGTCCTTCGGAATTTCCACTGAGGTCTCTTGTTGTTGTTTCCTTTCTTCCAGTTTTCTTTCGACAATTCCACCTTAACCTTTCCCCATTTCTCTATCCATCTATCTATATGTATATATATATATATATATATATATATATATATATATATATATATATATATAGAGAGAGAGAGAGAGAGAGAGAGAGAGAGAGAGAGAGAGAGAGAGAGAGAGAGAGAGAGAGAGAGAGAGAGAAGAGAGAGAAGCAGAGAGAGAGAGAGAGAGAGAGAGAGAAAGAAAGAAAGAAAGAAAGAAAGAGAGAGCGAGAAAGAGAGAAAGAGAACGAAAGAGAGAGAGCGAGATCTAACAGACAGATAGATCAATAGATAGATATGAATAGATCGTCGGATACCTTGATACGAACAGTGGGCGCATTCCCACGGCAGAGCTGCGATTGCCCAACCCACAGACCCTCGGGCACGGCGGGAGACAGCGCCGGGCAAACACCGCATGCACTGTGCTGTTAGACAAGAAAGGGGGGGTGTGGGTATGTGGGTATGTGGGCAGAGGGGGAGGGGGAAGGGGGAGGGGTGGGGGCGTGACCGTCAACAAGCCGTCAACTGCCCCCGGCTCTATCACCGCCTCAAGGTCGCTAGCCTATAATTATCCTGGTAAACACTTCATTACTGGTGTTTGCATGCACGCCTGTTGGTTTGTGTGTGTTTGTTTAGGGATTATAAGCCTTACGGGATTTTTCTTTTGGTCGCTGCTTGGGGCCCTGGTGACGTCGAGAGGTCACACGAGGTCATGCTTCACGCAGGAACGAGTTGGAAGCGAGTAGGGAAGTAGTGGGTCTGGGCCGGACGAGCCGCTGTGTATGTCTGTATGTATGTATGTGTGTATGTGTGTGTGTGTGTATGGATATATGAGGGGCGAAAGTCTACGGTCCTTGTTTGCCACATTTCATTATGTTGGGTCAATTTTGGGCTCATTTTTTTTTCTCTTTTTCGTTTGCGGTTAATTTTCGTTTGTCTGGTATTCTTGTTGGTGATAATTACAGTGTTAGGATGTATGTACCTAAGAGTAGATAAGAGTAGAAGTAAGAGTGACTAACATCAAAATGGAATCGTGAAAGAGGATGTGGGTAGAAGATTAATGAGCTAGAATTTTTTTTTCTCTCTTTCCTTCTCATCCCACTGCTCTTCCCTCTTACCATTCCTTCCCTGGTTCTCCCCTCTCGTTTGTTCTTAATCACTTCCTTTAGATTTGTCAGGCTTTCCTCGGCTCTTTTCATCTATTTATCTCAATTTATTTTCTTTCTCTCCTTCTTCTCTTGCCCTCTCTAGTCCTGTCTTCGCCAAGAATCGGACAGGGAGAGGAGGGAATGAGACAAAGGTAGTAGAAAAGGGAGAAAGAGAGAGGAAGGGAAATAGAGGGAGAGGGAGAGATAAAAAGAGATAGGGAGCGGAAAAAAAGAAAGAAAGTGAAAGAGAGAGAGAGACAGAGAGAGAGAGAGAGAGAGAGAGAGAGAGAGAGAGAGAGAGAGAGAGAGAGAGAGAGAGAGAGAGAGGGAGAGAGAGAGAGATAAAGAGAGAGATAAAGAGAGAGAGGTCAGAGAGAAAGAGACAGAGAGAGAGAGAGAGATAAAGAGAGAGAGAGAGAGAGAGAGACAGAGAGACAGACAGACAGAGAGAGAGAGAGAGAGAGATAAAGAGAGAGAGAGAGACAGAGACAGAGACAGAGACAGAGACAGAGACAGAGACAGATAAAGAGAGAGAGAGAGAGCCCCAACCAGAGGAACGTGTGGAGTCGGCAGTTTGTAAGTCTCCGCCGACGTTCGGGGCTGTAAGTAGTTTGCGGGAAACCTATTGATGGCCTTCATGACTCTCTCAAGGATCCCTAATGAAGTTGGGGAAGTAATTACCGACCTTTAGGGGCCTGGGGGGGAGGTGGGGAGGTGGGGAGGGGGAAGGTGGGGAAGGAGAGGGCGCAGGGCGGAGGTGGGGAGGAGGAGGAGGAAGTGAGGGAGTGGGTCCAGGGGTTTAAGGAGGTGAGGAGGAGGGGAAGGATAGGGAAGGAGGGGGTCTAGGGGGATAATGGGGAGGTAGGAGGAGGGGGAGGGTAGGGTAGGGGAGGAGAGGGCCCAGTGGGGAAGTGGGGAGGTAGGGAGGCAGGGTCTGGGGGCGAGGGGGTTAAAGGGAAGGGCCGGAGAGGAGAAAAGGAGGGAAGTTTTTAAGATTTTTTCCCTCCCCGTCACCTCATAAAGACCACTTCCTTCCTCTCTCCTTTTCATATTTCGTCCGTCGATTCTCTTCTCTTTACGCGCGTTATTTTCTCTCCTTTTTAGCTTCTTTTCTCGGCGTTTTCCTTTATTTTCGGTCTCGCACACCTCTCGTTTGTGTTACTCTCTCTTTCCGTATTTTATTTTATTTATTATTATTATTTTTTTTTTTGCTTTCCATTTTCTTGTTTCTGTATTTCCCATTCACCCTTGTTTATTCTTTATCAGCTGTCTCTTATTGTGTTTTGTGTCTACTTTATTATTTTTTTTTCCTTTTTCTACGACTTTCATACATTCTTTCCTTTTTACTCATTCAAGTTTGTTGTCTGTCTGTCATCTTTCCCTCCTGTTTTATTTCTTCTTTGTCTTGTTTCCTTTTTTCTTAGTCTCTTGCATTATATAATATTCAGTCATCTTTGTTTGTTGTTTGTCGTTCATCTTTATTTCCATTTCTCCTTTGTTTCTTGTTTTCCACTCTTACTTTTCGTCCGCCCTTGTTTGTTGCCAATCGTAGGATCCTTGGGACGCGCAGGTTAAGGAGTTGGCGCTGACCCTCCTTTTCTTGGTTGTTTGTTTGTTTGTTTGTTTTTTTGTTTGCTTGTTTTGTTTTGATCTGATTGGTTTATATTTGATTTTCATGTTTTTTTTAGGGGTTATTTTTTTGGTAGTGTAGTTTTTCTTGGGTTTGAATTTTTTTTTTCTTTTTTTCTTTTTACTTTCTTATTTTTATTTTCTTTTTTTTATTCGGATGTTTATTATTTTGTTTCTCCTTTTTTCTTTATTTTTCTTGTGTTATTTTTTCCCTTTTTCTTCTCATCGTTCGTTTTTCTCTTCATTTTTAATTTCTTTCTCTTCTTCATTTTCTTTTCTTCCCTTTTCTTTCTGTCTCTCATCCTAGAAGAGGACCCTCAGTCTCGCTCTTTTTTATTTTCCTTCTCTTTTTTATCCGTTTTTTTCTTCCTTCATTTATTCTATTCATTAGAACCAAGATGTCCTCTTTTTTTGTCCACGGTCGCAGGATCCAAGGGAAGTCCCTAGGCCTACTCGCTAAGGAGGCCTAGGAAGAGATGTCACGTGATCTTGGCGCGGAGAAGGGGGTGGGGGTTGGTAGGTTGTGGGAGGGGGAGGGGGCGTGTGATTGGAAAGGGGGGGGTTAGAAGGGATACAAGCGGTATGAGAGTTTGGCTTCGTCTCGGCGTGTGGGATTTTTCGCTGGGAGTTATATAGACACGTGTGTATATATATACATGTATTTACCTTCTGTGTCTGTTTCTCTAGTCCTCTCTCTCTCTCACATTCTCTCTTTCTCTTTCTCCTCTCTCCCACCTTCCCTCCCTCCCTCCCGCCATATATATATATATATATATATATATATATATATATATATATATATATATATATATATATATATATATATATATATATATATATATATATATATATATATATATAAACACATACATATATACATACATGTCTGTATATCTGTATCATTAGTGTATCTCTCTGTGATTGCGCATCATTCTTGACCGCCAATCCCCTTTCTCACCTTAAACACGAACAGAATTCGGGCAGCGAAGGGAGACGAGCCAGGCAAAGGGATTCGTTTAGGATAAAAGACCGATCCAGAAGACAAAAAGAGAGAAAAAAAGGCAACGGAATAGAGAGACATACAAAACGACGAGACAGGGTGGTACAGCGTGGAGAAAATGAGAGAGCGAAGATACAGGGTGATACAGCGTTGGAAAAAGAAAATATAGAACGAAGACACAGGGTAATACAGCTTGAAAAGAATACAGAATGAATATACGG
>NC_091580.1:487500-492500 GCF_042767895.1 Penaeus vannamei
AGGAGAGGGAGGGAATAGAGAAGGGAGGGGGAGAAGAGAGAGGGAAGGAAGGGGAGAAAGAGCAGGGAAGGGAGGGGAGAGAGAGGGAAGGGGTGTAAGAGGAATAGAAGGAGGAGATGGAGTGAGTGGGAAGGAAAAAGAAGGAGAAGGAGAGGGAAGGAGAGTGAGAGGAGTGGGTTGCAGTGGGAGGAGGAGAAGGCAATGAGGGAAGGACGAGGAGAGAGAAAAGGAAAGTGAGAGGAGAGTGAGAGAGGTAGATGAAGAGAGGGACAGAGAGGGAGAAGAAGAGGCAATGAGAGAGAAGTAAGAGGGAGAGAGAATGGAAAGAGAAAGCGAGAGACGGACGAGAGGGAGAGGAAGAAAGAATAGGAGAGAGAAAGAGAGGGAGAAAAAACAAGAGAGAGAAAATAAGAGAGGGAGAAAAAAATAGATAAATAAAGAGAAAGAGCGATTAGAATAAAGGAAGTAAAAAAATATATATATACATATAGAAAGCGAACCGAATGAGAAACAGACAAGACGCATCCACAGACCAAACATGGGCGAGTGACAGACCAACCACACGTGTGCTTGCGTCTCCCTCTCTCACGCCCGCCACACACTCCACGACGGCGGAGTAGTCAGGGTCAAGGGAACGCGTCCAGGGCGTGCGTGGGGCCGTGAGAGGGTGGTTTCAAGGGTGCGATGACGGAGGGGATGAGGGAGGGGTTGAGGGAGGGGGTGGGTGGGCGTGGGTGGGCGGGGGTGGGGCGGCGACACTCAGAAATCGCACTCGAGATTATCCAGGGTTGGAACCAGGGTAAAAGACCCCGGGGATGCCTTGATGATACAAGCAGACGGGGGGGAAGGGTCGTTGCTCTCTCTCTCTCTCTCTCTCTCTCTCTCTCTCTCTCTCTCTCTCTCTCTCTCTCTCTCTCTCTCTCTCTCTCTCTCTCTCTCTCTCTCTCTCTCTCTCTCGCTCTCTCTTTCTCTCTCTTTCTCTTGCTTTCTCTCTCTCTCTTTGCTTTCTACCTATCTCTCTCTCTCTCTAGCTCTCTCTCTCGCTCTCTCGCTCTCTCTCTCTCTCTCTCTCTCTCTCTCGCTCTCTCTCTCTCTCTCTCTCTCTCTCTCTCTCTCGCTCTCTCGCTCTCTCTCTCTCTCTCTCTCTCTCTCTCTTTCTCTCTCTCTCTCGCTCTCTCGCTCTCTCTTTCTTTCTCTCTCTCTTGCTTTCTCTCTTTCTCTTTGCTTTCTACCTCTCTCTCTCTCTCTAGCTCTCTCTCTCTCTCTCTCTCTCTCTCTCTCTCTCTCTCTCTCTCTCTCTCTCTCTCTCTCTCTCTCTCTCTCTCTCTCTCTCTCTCTCTCTCTCGCTCTTGCTTTCCCTCTCTCTCTTTCTCTCTCTCTCTCTCTCTCTCTCTCTCTCTCTCTCTCTCTCTCTCTCTCTCTCTCTCTCTCTCTCTCTCTCTCTCTCTCTCTTCTCTCTCTCTCTCTCTCTCGCTCTCTCGCTCTTTCTTCTCTCTCTCTCTCTCTTGCTTTCTCTCTTTCTCTTTTGCTTTCTACCTCTCTCTCTCTCTCTAGCTCTCTCTCTCTCTCTCTCTCTCTCTCTCTCTCTCTCTCTCTCTCTCTCTCTCTCTCTCTCTCTCTCTCTCTCTCTCTCTCTCTCTCTCTCTCTCGCTCTTGCTTTCCCTCTCTCTCTCTCTCTCGCTCTTGCTTTCCCTCTCTCTCTCTCTCTCTCTCTCTCTCTCTCTCTCTCTCTCTCTCTCTCTCTCTCTCTCTCTCTCTCTCTCTCTCTCTCTCTCTCTCTCTCTCTCTCTCTCTCTCTCTCTCTCTCTCTCCCTCTCCCTCTCCCTCTCCTCTCCCTCTCCCTCTCCCTCCCTAACCCCCTCCCTAACCCCCTCCCTCCCACCTTCCCTCCCTCCCTCCCTCCCTCCCCCCTCCCCCTCCCCCTCCCTCCCACCTTTCCTCCCTCTCCCTCCCTTCCTCCCTCTCTCTCTCCCTCCCTCCCTCCCTCCCTCCCTCCCTCCCTCTCCCTCTCCCTCTCCCTCCCTTCCCTCCCTCCCTTCCCTTCTCTCCCTCCCCCCCTCCCTCCCCCCCTCCCTCCTCCTTCCCCCTCCCTCCCTCCTCCCCTCCCTCCCTCTCCCTCTCCCCCCTCTCCTACCCTCCCTCCCTCTCCCTCTCTCTCTCCCTCCTCCCTCTCTCCCTCCCTCCCTCCCTCCCTCCCTCCCTCCCTCCCTCCCTCCCTCCCTCCCTCCCTCCCTCCCTCTCCCTCCTTCTTCCCCAGCCCAAAACGTACTCTCGTCCATAGAGCTTTATGCCCCATCACGCCCAACGGCGGAGTCGCTCGCTCATCCCCGCCCGAGGTTTCCCGTCGCTCGTCCAGGGCCCTCTCTCTCTCTCTCTCTCTCTCTCTCTCTCTCTCTCTCTCTCTCTCTCTCTCTCTCTCTCTTTCTTTCTTTCTCTCTATCTCTATCCATCGATCTATCTATCTGTCTTTCTACTTAGTTCTCCTTTCTCCCTTACATTTCGTTTTATCTATCGCAAATCATCTCTTCTCTTCTTATCTTTATCTTAGCTCCTCCCTTCTTCTTTGGTCATAATCCTGTCTCCCTTCCACCACTCCCTCCCTCCCTCCCTCCCTCCTTCCCATTCTCCTTCTCTCCCTCTCTCTCTCCCTCCCTCCCTCCCTCCCTCTCTCCCTACTTATGATGAAGGTGACTCTGCTTAAGTCATCAGAATCCATATTTTATGATAAGTCACTGATGCCATTAACCTTCCCTGGTTGGAGGGGGAGGGGGGAGAAAGGGGGGAAGGGGGGAGGGAGGGAGAAAGGGGGGAGGGAAGGGGTAAAGGAGATGATGGAAAAGGAAGGGAAGAGAAGAGACGAGAAAGGAGAGGGAAAGTAAAAGGGAGGAATAGTGCAAAATGGTCGTTGATGAAGTGAAAGTGGAAAAGGACAAGAGAGAAGACAATGGAACGATGGAAGGAAGACAAGGCGAAGGATAAGAGGACAAAGAAAGACGGAGAAGTGATCAAAGACAGAGAGAAAACGAAAACAGATTTAAAGAAGAAAAGACAGTGGCATTGACTGAGAGGAAAGAGAAGGTCAGAGCAAGAGAGACAAAGAACCAGAAAAAGAAAAGGAAAAAAAACAAAAAAAAATATAATTATTTTGTGATAATGAAACTAGGGAAAACAACAGTGATGATAATGATAGTAATAATGATGAAAATGATAATAGGGATGATAGGAATGACAGTAATAGTGTCATAGTATAAATAGCAAGAAGAATAACAATGATAATTAAAAATTACGGAGACTATAAACCAAGAGAAGAAAGAAGGATTATGACCAAAGGAGAAAGAACGAGGGAAGATAAAGATGACACGAGAAGAGATCATTTGCGATACGTAAAACGAGAGAGAGAAAGGAGAACCAAAGAAGTAGAAAGGCCGCGAAGGAGAGAGGCAGAGAAGAGAACAATAAAGATATAGATGAACCCAAGAAAGACGGAGAAGCAGAGACACGCCTCCTCACCCCCCTCCCCATCCCCCACCCCCTATCGCCCCATCCAGGCCTCGCAGATTTCCCCCCCCCCTCATCCTCCCATCCCCCATTCCCTTTTCTCTTTCCCCCTTCTCCCTTCCCATCCAGCCCTCGCAGCTTCCCCCACCCTCACCCTCCATCCCCCATCTCCCTTCTCCCTCTCCCATCCCCCCAATCAAGGGTTCGTAGATTCCCCCACCCTCACCCTCCATCCCCCATCCCCATCTCCCATCCCCCCCATCCAGGCCTCGCAGATGAACCCACCCTCACCCCATTCCTCATTCTCCATCCTTCTTCTCCCATCCCCCCATCCAGGGTTCGTAGATTCCCCCACCCTCACCCTCCATCACCCATCTCCCATCTCACATCTCCCCTTCTCCCATCTCCCCTCTCCCCCCCCATCCAGGGTTCGTAGATTCCCCCGCCTTCATCCTCACCCTCCACCCCCCATCTCCCTTCCATCCCCTCTCTCCCACCCCCACCCCCATCCAGGGTTCATGAATTCCCCCACCCTCACCCTCCATCTCCCATCTCCCTTCTCCCATCCCCCCTCTCTCCCACCCCACCCCCATCCAGGGTTCGTAGATTCCCCCACCCTCACCCTCCATCCCCATCCCCCATCTCCCTTCTCCCTTCTCCCATCCCCTCTCCCATCCCCCATCCCCCATCCGGCTTCGTAGATTCCCCCCTCACCCCCCCATCCAGGGTTCGTAGATTCCCCCAAGCAGCCCGTCGGTCCGCCAACTCCGCCACACTTCCAGAAATACTGCGGCCCAATCCAGCTGATGGATAGGGAGGGGAAGTGCCAGTCCCCCCCCACCCCGCCCCTTCGCACCCTCCCCTCCTTTCCCTTCCCTTCCTTCCCCTCCGTCTCTCTTTGGGGGAGAGGGGATGGTGGAAGAAGATAACAAGGAATGGAGAGAGAGAGAGAGAGAGAGAGAGATAAAGAGGAAGAGAACGAGAGATGAAAAGAAATGGGAAGAGAACAAGAGATGAAGAGAACGAGAGATGAAGAGAACGAGAGATGAAGAGAACAAGAGATGAAGAGAAAGAGGAAGAGAACGAGAGATGAAGAGAAATATAGAGGAAGAGGACGAGAGATGAAGAGAAAGAGGAAGAGGACGAGAGATGAAGAGAAAGAGGAAGAGAACGAGAGATGAAGAGAAATAAAGAGGAAGAGAACGAGAGATGAAGAGAAAGAGGAAGAGAACGAGAGATGAAGAGAAAGAGGAAGAGGACGAGAGATGAAGAGAAAGAGGAAGAGGACGAGAGATGAAAAGAAAGAGGAAGAGAACGAGAGATGAAGAGAAAGAGGAAGAGGACGAGAGATGAAGAGAAAGAAGGAGTAGGGCCACCAAGTCTCTCCCTCGATTTAGGAGAGATCTCTGGCAGCCACAGCGATCCAGTACGACCTCTTGTTATCCCTCAGACGACCTGATATGACCTTCCTCCTTCCCGTAGTGTCTTCGCCTGACTCGTCT
>NC_091580.1:512500-517500 GCF_042767895.1 Penaeus vannamei
CAGAGAGAGAGGAAGACATTGCGGAATCGAAGAAAGGAGAAAAAGAAAGAGACCGAAAGGGAACAGACAGAGAGGAAGAAATTGCAAGTGTCTCCTTTGCGAAGAAATAGCGTCGAGATAAGACAGTGGCGTTTCCTTGGCCTCACCTCAGGTCAGGTCAGGTCAGCCGGGCTCGCCGCTCCGTGTCTGCGGCGGTCGAACGCGGCACAGCCTTTCAGTTTATTCTCTATGTCTCTTTTCGTTTTTTTTCTGTTTGTCTCTTTCTTTTATTTTTTTTTTCTCTATGTCTCTTTCTTTTCATTTTTCTCTGTCTCTTTCTTTTCATTTTTTTATCTGTCTCTTTCTTTTCAGTTTATTCTCTATGTCTCTTTTCGTATTATTTTTTTCTGTTTGTCTCTTTCTTTTCATTTTTTCTCTATGTCTCTTTCTTTTCAGTTTTTTCTGTCTCTTTCTTTTCAGTTTTGCTCTATGTCTCTTTTCGTTTTTTCTCTATGTCTCGTTCTTTTCAGTTTTCTCTCTATGTCTTTTTCTTTTCAGTTTTTTTCTTTGTTCTCTATCTGGTTCTTGCTGTCGTTGTTTTTATTACTGTATTTGCTTTTCTTTTTTTGTCTATTCTGTTTTGTTATCCTGTTTCATTTTGTTTTTCTTTTCTTTTTGTATTGTTTTTTTCTCTCTCACGGTTTACTCCTCGCCCCTTCCTTAACTCCTCTGTTCCCATCCCTTGCTTTCCCTCTCCCTTCCTTCACCCTTCCTTCATATCCCTTTCTCATCCTATAATTACGCCCATCTACGTATCCTATCCCCAGTGGCCCTTCCCTCATATTCTCTCCTCTCTTCTCCTCTCATTCCCTCCCCTTATCTTTCCTCCTGTTCCTTGTGCATCTCCCTTCCCCTCACATCTCTCCTATTCGCTCCCGTCCCTCCTTCCTCATTTCTTCTTCCTTGCTCCCTGCTCTCATCCCATTCCCTCCCCATACCCGTTCCTCAAATCCCCTCCCCTGCTTCCCCTTTCTCTCCCCTCTCATTTATTCCCCTTTCTCTCCCCTCTCATCCCTTCTTCTGTCTCTCCCCTCTCTTTCTTTCTTTCTTTCTTTCCCTCTCATTTCTTCTTCTTTCTCTCCCTCTCATCCCTTCTTCTTTCTCTCCCTCTCATTTCTTCCCCTTTCTCTCCCCTCTCATCTCTTCCTATGTCTCTCCCCTCTCATCCCTTCCCCTTCTCTCCCCTCTCATCCCTTCCTTTGTCTCCCTCTCATCTCTTCCTATGTCTCTCCTCTGTTTTATCCCTTCCCTTTCTCTCCCTCTCTCATTTCTTCCCCTTTCTCTCCCCTCTCATCCCCTTTCTCTCCCCTCTCATCCCTTCTTCTTTCTCTCCCCTCTCATCTTCCCCTTTCTCTCCCTTCTCATCCCTTCCCCTTCCTTCCCCGCAACCCTCCGTCATTTTCCCCACCCCTTCCTCATCGTCTCCCCCTCCCTCCTCCCTCACGACCCCCTCCCCCCTCCTCACGACCCCCCTCCTCACGACCCCCCTCCCTCACGACCCACCTCCTCACGACCCCCTCCCTCACGACCCAACCTCCCTCACGACCCCCCTCCCTCACGACCACCCCCCTCCCTCACGACCCCCTCCTCACGACCACCCCCCCTCACAACCCCCTCCTCACGACCCCCCCATTCCTCACGACCCCTCCCTCACGGCCACCCTCCCTCACGACCCCACTGCAGGTAGCCACTCACGACTGGAATTCACTTGTGGGAGCCTCATCCCCGCCTATTTACGAATCCCCCGACGACGCCAGGGGATTCGTAATAATAATAATAATAATGAATGATAATAATAATATGAATAATAATAATAATGAATAATAAAAATGAATAATAATAAATAATAAAATAAATAAATAATAAAAATGAATAATAATAATAATGAATAAGGGATGTCCCGACGGTGGCTTCCCACGGGCGAAAGGGGGGGGGGGGAGGGGGGGGAGGTTCTCTCTTTTTCTCGTTCTCGTTCTCGTTCTCTTTCTCGTTCTCGCTTTCTTTCTCTTTCTCGTTCTCTTTCTCGTTCTCTCTTTTTCTCTTTCTCGTTCTCTCGTTTTCTCTTTCTCTTTCTCGTTCTCGTTTTCTCTTTCTATTTCTCGTTCTCTCGTTCTCTTTCTCGTTCTCGTTCTCTCTTTTTCTCTTTCTCGTTCTCTCGTTCTCTTTCTCGTTCTCTCTTTTTCTCTTTCTCGCTCTCTTTCTCGTTCTCTCTTTTTCTCTTTCTCGTTCTCTCTCTCTCTATCTATCTATACATATATTTATCTATCTCTCAACCTCTGTATGTCTATCTGTGTTTCTCTTTTCCTCTCTCTCTTTCTCGTTCTCGTTCTCTTTCTAGTTCTCTCTTTTTCTCTTTCTCTTTCTCGTTCTCTCTCTCTATCTCTATCTATCTATCTGTTTCTCATTTTCTCTCTCTCTTTCTCTTTCTCTCTCTCTCTCTCTCTCTCTCTCTCTCTCTCTCTCTCTCTCTATCTCTATCTCTATCTCTATCTATCTATCTATCTATCTATCTATCTATCTATCTATCTATCTATCTATCTATCTATCTATCTATCTATCTATCTATCTATCTATCTATCTATGTATATATATATATATATATATATATATATACATATATATATATATATATATATATATATATATATATATATATATATATATATATATATATATATCAACCTCTGTATGTCTATCTGTGTTTCTCTGGTTCTCTCTCTCTTTCTCTCGTTCTGCCTGTCTGTCTGCCTCTTGATCTTCCCCAATCTCTCTCACTCCCTCTCTCCCTCCCTCCCTCTTTCCTTTTTCCTCTCCATCTCTCTCTCTCTCCCCCCTCCTCTCCTCCCTTCTCCCTTTCACCCTACCCTTTCCCTCATCGCTCTCCCTCCTTTCCTCGCTCTCCCCTACCCTCCCTCCCTCCCTCTCCCCTACCCTCTCTCCCTCCCTCTCCCCTACCCTCTCTCCCTCCCTCCCTTTCTCAGTCTTCCCTACCCTCCTTCCTTCCCTCCCTCCCTCCCTCCCTCCCTTCTCAGTCTTCCCTACCCTCCCTCCCTCCCTCTCCCTTTCTCAGTCTTCCCTACCCTCCCTCCCTCCTTCCCTCCCTCCCTCCCTACCCTCTCTCCCTCCACACATAAAATCTCCGGCGGTGATGCTGTGACATGCCTAAGGATTGTGACATGTCCTTCCTTATTCGCCGAGGCCGTGCATTGCCATTCCTCTCAGCGGCGATCGGGGGGAGCCTGTCACACGCGCCGGGAGAGGGACGCCCCCCCCTTTCTCTTTCTCTTTCTCGGTCTCGTTCTTTCTTTCTCTTTCTCGTTTTCTTGCTCTTTCTCGTTCTCGTTCTCGTTCTCGCTTTCTTTCTTTCTCGGTCTCGTTCTCGCTTTCTCCTTCTCGCTTTCTCGTTCTCGTTCTCGTTTTCTTTCTCGTTTTCTTTCTCTTTATCGTTCTCGCTTTCTCTTTCTCGTTCTCGTTTTCTTTCTCGTTTTCTTTCTCTTTCTCGTTTGCTTTCTCGTTCTCGCTTTCTTTCTCGTTCTCGTTTTTTTTTCTCTTTCGCTCTCTCTCTCTCTTTCTCTCTCTCTCTCTCTCTCTCTCTCTCTCTCTCTCTCTCTCTCTCTCTCTCTCTCTCTCTCTCTCTCTCTCTCTCTCTCTCTCTCTCTCTCTCTCTCTCTCTCTCTCTTTCTCTCTCTCTCTCTCACTCTCTCTCTCTCTCTCTCTCTCTCTGAATTTGTCATTCCTGTCACTCATCAGCGGAACGTTTGCTCGCTCTTTCTTCCTTTTTTTTTTTTCTTCTTCCTCCCTCCTCTCCCTCCTCCTTCCTCTCCTTCCTCCCTCCTTCCCTCCTCTCCCTCTTCTTCCCTCCTTCCTTTCCTCCTCTCCCTCTGCCTCCCTCCTTCCCTCCTCCCTCCCTCCTTCTCCCTTCTCCTTCCCTCCTCTCCTCCTTCTCCCTCCTCTCCCTCCTTCCCTCCTCTCCTCTCCCCCTCCTCCTTCCTCTTCTCCCCCCTCCTTCCCTCCTCTCCCTCCTTCTCCCTCCTCCTCTCCTCTTCTCCCTCCCTCCTCTCCCTCTTCTCCTCTCTCCCTCCTTCCCTCCTCTCCTCCTTCTCCCTCCCTCCTTCCTCTCTCCCTCCTTCCCTCCTCTCCCTCTTCTCCCTCCCTACTTCCCTCCTCCCCATCTTCTCCCTCCCTCCTCTCCCTCTCTTCTCCCTCCCTTCTCTCCCTCTTTCCTCCCTCCTTCCCTCCTTCTCCCTCCTTCCTTTCCTTCTTCTCCCTCCTTCCCTCCTTCCCTCCTCTCCCTCTTCTCCCTCCCTCCTTTCCCTCTTCTCCCTCCCTCCTTCCCTCCTCTCCCTCCTCTCCCTCCTTCCCTCCTCTCCCTTCCCTCCCTCCCTCCTTCCTTCTCTCTTCCTCTCCCTCTTCTCCCTCCCTCCCTCCTTCCCTCCTTCCCTCCTCTCCCTCTTCTCCCTCCCTCCTTTCCCTCTTCTCCCTCCCTCCTTCCCTCCTCTCCCTCCTCTCCCTCCTTCCCTCCCTCCTTCCCTCCCTCCCTCCCTCCCTCCTTTCCCTCTTCTCCCTCCCTCCTTCCCTCCTCTCCCTCCTCTCCCTCCTTCCCTCCCTCCCATCCTCTCTACCTGGCCAGGCGAGCTCAGGTGGGACGGCCAGTCAGGGCTCACTAATATACATAATGTAGTTCGTATTAGCAATTGCCTTGGTCGCTGTTAACTCGGGCCAGCGGGGAACTCGGCGACGGAAGGGGCGGGAAGGGGATGGAGAGGAGAGAAAGGGATAAAGGGGGAGGTGGGGATGGGGAAGGAGAGGAGGGAGAGGATAAGGGGGGGGGGGGGGGTAAAGGAAGGAAAGGATAAACAGGGAGATGGAAATGGTGAAGGAGGCGGACAGGAGGAGAGGGGAAAAGAGGAGGGAGAGGTTGGATAGGAGATGGAGAAGGGGACGGAGACAAGGACGAGGAA
>NC_091580.1:522500-530000 GCF_042767895.1 Penaeus vannamei
TCTCTGTTTCTCTTTCTCTCCCTACGTCCTTTCTTATTTCATTCCTATCTGCCTCTTCTCTCTTTTTGTCTTTCTTCTTTTCTTTCACTCCATCCTCCCCTCCCCCCTCTCTTCGTTATTTCTTTTTTTTCCTTTCTTTTCCATCTCCATTCTTTCCTTCCTGCCTTTCCGTTTACACCCTTCCCCCTTCTAAAACCGCCTACATCCTTAATCCCTTCCCTCCCCTCTCCCTCTCCCCATACCCCCTTATCCTCCCCCCTCCCCCACTCCCTTCGCCTCCCCCCTCACCCCCTTATCCTCCCCTCCCCCCACTCCCTTCGCCTTCCCCCCTTTTCCCGTTTTCCCCCCTTCCTCCCACACCCCCTCTTCCCTTCCCCAATTCTCGCTACACTTAGCCGAGGATGTGCCAATGTCTTAGTCATAATGCATTAGAAAGAGTGAGAGAGAGAGAGAGAGCCGGCGTTACTAGCGCTGGTTGAAGGTCACTTGCTGTCTGGTCTTCTTGTCCCTTGCTGTCCCTCGTCTGGTTCCATTGTCCTCGTCTCCTCTGCTGTCTGGTCTTCTTGTCCCTTGCTGTCCCTCGTCTGGTGCCATTGTCCTCGTCTCCTTTGCTGTCTGGTCTTCTTGTCCCTTGCTGTCCCTCGTCTGGTTCCATTGTCCTCGTCTCCTCTGCTGTCTGGTCTTCTTGTCCCTTGCTGTCCCTCGTCTGGTGCCATTGTCCTCGTCTCCTTTGCTGTCTGGTCTTCTTGTCCCTTGCTGTCCCTCGTCTGGTTCCCTTGTCCTCGTCTCCTTTGCTGTCTGGTCTTCTTGTCCCTTGCTGTCCCTCGTCTGGTTCCATTGTCCTCGTCTCCTTTGCTGTCTGGTCGTCTCCGCGTCCCTAACTGCCGCCTTGCCTGGTTCCGTCGTTCGCTCTTTCTCATCTCTTCCTCTGGTTCCACTGTCCCTAACTTCTCCGTTGCTGTCTGGTTGTGCCGTTCACTCTGTTTTCCTGGTTCCAATGTTCCAAAATCTTCTTCCGTTGTCTGATTTGCGTCGTTCACTCTCTGGTTTCCTTGTCCATAACTGTCCCTTGTTTAGTTGCATTGTTTCTTTGCTCTTCTGTTGCATGGTCTTTCGCCCTGTGCTTTGGTTCCCTGCTTTAAGATTTTAAAAAGTTTTCTCTGTCTCCTTTTCCCCTGTTTCCGCTAATTCTTGTTGTTCTTTCTCTGCCTTACAGCACTGTCTGTTTATTTTCTCTCGTTTGATTTAAGGCTTCCAAGTCTATTCCTCTTTTTCCCTTTTTTCTCTACTTCGAGCTGTCTAGTTTGTCTGTCTGTTTGCACTCTTTCGTCTGTTCTCACTAGCTCTAATTTGTTTTTGTTTTTTTCTCGTCTCTCTTAATCTTCCTCTCACTATCCTACGTCCCCTTCCTTGGGCTATGCTCGATTCTCTGCCCTTGACCTCATAAAGCCCCGCCTTCTCTCTCCGTCCCTCATTGTCCCTCTCGGTCCCTCTCCCTCAACGTCCCTCACCTTCCCACGCCCTGCTCCCTCACTGTCCCTCACTGTTCCTCTCCCTCCCTCACCGCCACTCAGCCGCCCTGCCCGTCCCTCACTGCTCCCTATCTTTCCCTCACCGTCCATTTCCTCCCTCCCTTTCCCTCCCTCGCTGTCTATTTCTCTCCCTTCCTGCCCGTCCCTCACTGCCCCTATCTTTCCCTCACCGTCCATTTCCCTCCCTTTCCCTCCCTCGTTGTCCATTTCCTTCCCTCCCTTTCCCTCCCTCAACCGCCCTGCTCTTCATTCCCCGCGGCCGCCCCCCCACCCCACCCCCGACCCGCCATCCCTCACCGTCCGGCCTTATTGTCACTCCGATCAGATCCTCCGGAGAAGGATCAGCCTCGCTACAAGGAGGATCCGACGCCTCACGCTGGCTGCACATCCTAACAGGAGGGGATCGGGGTTGGTTTCGGTCTCGCTTCTGTGACTGTGTGTCTGTTTGTCTCTCTCTCTCTTTTTCTTTCGTTCTATTTCTCTTTTTTCTTCCTCTCTCTCTTTCGTTCTGTTTCTCTTTATTCTTCTCTCTCTTTCGTTCTCTTTCTCTTTCACTGGCTCGTTCTATTTGTTTTTTTTTTCTCTATGGCTCGTTCAATTTATCTTTTTCTTTTTCTGTTTCTCTCTCTTTCTCGTTCCTATTTCGCACTCTCTCGTTCTCTACTCTTTCTAGCTATTTTCTCTCTTTCTCACTCTTTTCTTTTCTTCTTTCTTCTCTCTCTCACCACTCTCTCTTTCTCTCTTTCTGGATCAGTTGTCGCGGAGATGGATGGTTATGAATCAGAGAAGGAGATGAGGGAGAGATAAAGGGAAAAGAAGAAGAAAACAAAAGAGAAAGGCAGAGACACAGAAACAAAAGACAATCGACAGAAATAGAAAAAAAACACGAACAGACAAACAGACAAATAAAGAGAAAAAAAAAAACACATCCACCCACATTCTCTCTCTCTCTCTCTCTCTCTCTCTCTCTCTCTCTCTCTCTCTCTCTCTCTCTCTCTCTCTATCTATCTATCTATCTGTCTCTCTCTCTCTCTCTCCCTCCCTCCCTCCCTCCCTCCCTCCCTCCCTCCTTCCCTCCCTCCCTCCCTCCCTCCCTCCCTCCCTCCCTCCCTCCCTCCCTCTCTCTCCCCCTCCCTCCCTCCCTCTCCCTCCCTCCCTCCCTCCTTATGGAATCCAGACCATAACCACAGTACACATAAAGAAGTGTTCGCGAAGGAAAGTATAGTGCACAGTGGAGGTCCAGGTAATGACGTCATGGAGCGAGTGGCGAGTGTCATGAGCATGCGTCAACCCCCCACCCCCACCCCCACCCCAACCCCCACTCACAAGAAAGGGTTAGAAAGGAATGGGATGTTTGATAGGGTTAAAGACGCGTGTTCTGTGGTGTCTACAGAATTGGGGAATATAAAGGAAAGGAAGCAAAATTGTGCTTTTGTTTTCTTTTTTTCTCTTTTTTTTCACAAGTTGCTTATCCTATGGTTTTATTATTCTTTTTATATCGCCCCCCCAAAAAAAGAAAAATGTATTAATAAATCAGAATGTAAGGCGATAAAATAATATTAATGATGAAAGTAACAACGATAATTAAGGGAATAAAATGATAAAAAAGAAAAAAGAATAGATTGTATTAATAAATGAGAATGTAAGACGATAAGATAATATTGATAATAAAAGTAACAACGATAATCAAAGGAATAAGATGATAAAAAAAAGTAACAACGATAATCAAAGGAATAAGATGATAAAGAAAAATATAAAAAGCAAAGAAAAAATAATAAAAGTAACAACGATAATCAAAGGAATAAGATGATAAAAAAAAAGAAAAAAGAAAAGAAAAAATAATAAAAGTAACAACGATAATGAAAGGAATAAGATGATAAAAAAAAATAAAAATAGAAAAAAGAAAAGAAAAAAACAAAACCGGGTCGGGAAGATATTGCATAGCTGTCAATATTTCCAGTTGCAGGTTTCGGCGCGTCGTATTTTCCCCTTCCCGGGATCTCTTAACGACCAATTGTCAGTCGGGAGCCAGTCGTTTGGGGCGTTAACAAGTCGTCCGGCAGCGACGACGAGCCTGGTTAACGAGCGCCGAAATGGGGGTGAAAGAGGGGGGAAGGGGGAGGGGGGAGAAGGTGGAGAGGGGAGGGGGAGGAGAGGGAGGTGGAGAGGGAAGGGAGGAGGAGGAGGTAGGATAGAGAGGAGGGAGAAGGTGGAGAGGGAGGTGGAGGAGGAAGAAGGTGGAGAGGGGAGGGAGGAGGAGGGAGAAGGTGGAGGGAGGGTGGAGAGGGGAGGGGCAGGAGGTAGGATAGAGGAGGGAGAAGGTGGAGAGGGAGGTGGAGGGAGGGGGAGGAGGGAGAAGGTGGAGGGAGGGTGGAGAGGGGAGGGGGAGGAGGTAGGATAGAGGAGGGAGAAGGTGGAGGGAGGTCGAGGGAGGGAGAAGGTCGAGGGAGGTCGAGGAGGAAGAAGGTGGAGAGGGAGGGGGAGGAGGTAGGATAGAGGGAGGGAGAAGGTGGAGAGGGAGGTGGAGGGAGGGTGGAGAGGGGAGGGGGAGGAGGGAGAAGGTGGGAGGGGGTGGAGAGGGGAGGGGGAGGAGGTAGGATAGAGGAGGGAGAAGGTGGAGGGAGGTCGAGGAGGGAGAAGGTCGAGGGAGGTCGAGGAGGAAGAAGGTGGAGAGGGGAGGGGGAGGAGGTAGGATAGAGGAGGGAGAAGGTGGAGAGGGAGGTGGAGGGAGGGTGGAAAGCGGAGGGGGAGGAGGTAGGATAGAGGAGGGAGAAGGTGGAGGGAGTGTGGAGAGGGAGGGGAGGGAGGTCGAGGAGGAAGAAGGTGGAGAGGGGAGGGGGAGGAGGTAGGATAGAGGAGGGAGAAGGTGGAGAGGGAGGTGGAGGGAGGGTGGAAAGTGGAGGGGGAGGAGGTAGGATAGAGGAGGGAGAAGGTGGAGGGAGTGTGGAGAGGGGAGGGAGGGAGGTCGAGGAGGAAGAAGGTGGAGAGGGAGGGGGAGGAGGTAGGATAGAGGAGGGAGAAGGTGGAGAGGGAGGTGGAGGGAGGGTGGAAAGCGGAGGGGGAGGAGGTAGGATAGAGGAGGGAGAAGGTGGAGGGAGTGTGGAGAGGGGGAGGGGAGGGAGGTCGAGGAGGAAGAAGGTGGAGAGGGGGAGGGAGGAGGAGGTAGGATAGAGGAGGGAGAAGGTGGAGAGGGAGGTGGAGGGAGGGGTGGAAGCGGAGGAGGAGGTAGGATAGAGGAGGGAGAAGGTGGAGGGAGTGTGGAGAGGGGAGGGGAGGGAGGTCGAGGAGGAAGGTGGAGAGGGAGGTGGAGGGTGGGTGGAGAGGGAGGGGAGGAGGGAGAAGGTGGAGAGGAGAGGGGGAGGAGGGAGAAGGTGGAGGGAGGCCGAGGAGGAAGAAGGTGGGAAAGGAGGGGGAGGAGGTAGGATAGAGGAAGGCGGATAGAAGAGGAAGGGCATCTGGAAGGTTTGGGATAGTAGCGGATGGAAGAGGGGAAAGAGGAGGGAGTTGAGAGAGGGATGGGTGGGGAGGTCGACGAGGCAGGGGGAAGGGTGGAAGGGGAGGGGGAGAGAGGTGCTACTAAGGGAGTGGGGGTGGAGTTGAAGTGCAAGGGAAGGGAAAGACCTAGAGGATAGTTTAAAAAATGGCTAGGAATGAAAACAGGGATGTAGGGGGATAAGAATAGGGAGAAACAAGCAGCGGGGTGGTAAGGAGAGGGTAGCTGGGGGAAGGGGGGGGAGAGGGTATTCGTCGGAAGGGGGGAGGGAGGGTATCGATGTTGTGTTGCAAGGAAACCGACTGTCGTTAGGCGTGTCCAAGCGCGGTAGTTGATCAGATTTTTTTTCAAGCAGGGAATGAGGGTTGACGGGGGGAGGGGGGAGGTAGGGGGGAAAGGAAGGGAGTGGGGGATGGGAGGGGGGAGGGAGGTAGGGGGATGGAGGAGGGAGAAAGGAAGGAAATGGGAGAGAGGGAGGTAGGGGGAAAGTAAGGGGATGGGAAGGAGGGAGGTAGGGAGGGAGGTAGGGGGAAAGGAAGGGGATAGGAGGGAGGTAGGGGACGGGGAAGGAAGGGAGGTAGGGGGATGGAGGAGGGGGAAAGGAAGGGGATGGGAGGGAGGAGGGAGGTAGGGGGATGGGGGAGGGAAAGTAAGGTGGTGGGAGAAGGGAGGTTTTCGTCGTCTTATGTAATTAGAAAGATTGCATTTTTGTCGAGCTCGTAGTTATGAAAGAAAACGACTCGTCTGATTCATTAAACATTGCATGACTGCATGACAAGCTGTTAAATTTTATGCGAGGTTGGGTTGTCTTGTAGACGCTTTGTCTGTTGTATTGTGTGTGTTCAGAGAAGAGGGAGAAAGGGGGAAGGGAGAGAGAGGGAGGGAAGAAGGGGGATGGGAGAGAGAGGGGGAGGAAGGGGGAAGGGAAGGGAGAGAGAGGAGAGGGGAGGAAGGGGGAAGGGAGAGAGAAGGGGGAGGGAAGGGGGAAGGGGGAAGGGAGAGAGGAGGGGGAGGAAGGGGGAAGGGAGAGGGAGGGAGGGAGGGAAGGGGGCGGGAGAGAGAGAAGGGGAGAGGAAGGGGGAAGGGAGAGAGAGGGGGAGAGGAAGGGGGAAGAGAGAGAGAGAGAGGGGGAGGAAAGGGCAAGGAAGAGAGAAGGGGGGGAAGAAACAAGGAAGTTGGAGAATGTGAGAAAGAGAGGTGGCAGGAGGGAGAGGGTTAGAGAGAGAGAGAGAGAGAGAGAGAGAGAGAGAGAGAGAGAGAGAGAGAGAGAGAGAGGCAACAGGAGAAATTGAAGGAGAGGGAGGGAAAGATATATCGGCAATGAAAGAACGAAAGGGACAGAGAACCATAATAAAAAAAATTGAAAAAGTGGGACAGAGAAACACGCAATGGAAAAGGAAGGGCGAAGGAGACAGAGGATAAAAAATAGTAAAAATAAATAAATAAATAAATTAATTAATTACCTAAACACTTAAAAAAAAAAAAAACTCAAAAAGTAAGGAGCGCAGACAAGACATGGGGCAGTTATTCCCCCCCCCAACCCCCCTCCTCTTCCTATTCCCTCCCCTACTCTTCTCGCCTCATATTACCCATCCCCCACCCCCTCCTATCCCCGTCGCCTCCTCCTTTTTAACCTATCCCCCATTCCCTTATCCCCTTCTCCTCCTTCCCAATCCCCTTTCCCCATCCCCCCCCTTCCCCTCCCCATCCTCATCTTTCCCCTCTCCATTTCACTCCACCCCATCCCCATCTCTCTCTCTCTCCTCCCTTTCCCCATCCCTCTCTCTCCTTCCCCCTCCCCATCCCTCTCTCTCCCCTCCCTCATCCCCATCCCTCTCTCTCCCTCCCCCTCCCATCCCTCTCTCTTCTCCCCTCCCCATTCCACTCCTCCCCATCCCTACCCATCCCCATCCCTCCCTCTCCCCTCCCCCCTGCCCTTTCCACCCCTCCCCATCCCTCCCCTTCCCCCTCCCCATGCTACTCCCCATCCCCGTCAGCCTTAACACCTGACCTTAAGACTGACACGGGGTTAATCACGATGGAGATGAGTGTGACCTAGATTGACACGTGCCGGAGGTGCGCTTGGGAGAAGAGAGAGAGGGAGGGGGGAAGTAGAAGGGGAGAAAGAGAGAGAGGGGGGAGGGAGAGAGAGGGAAGGGGGAAGGGAAGGTGGTAGAGAGAGAGAGGGAAGGGGGAAGGGAGGATGGGAGAGAGAGGGAAGGGGAAAGGAAGTAAGAAGGGAGGGAGAGAGAGGGAAGGTGAGGGAGAGAGAGGGAAGGGGGAAGGGAAGGTGGGAGAGAGAGAGAGAGAGAGAGAGAGAGAGAGAGAGAGAGAGAGAGAGAGAGAGAGAGAGAGAGAGAGAGAGGAAGGGGGAAGGGAGGGGAGAGAGAGGGAGAGGAGGGGAGAGAGAGGGAAGGGGGAAGGGAAGGTGAGGGAGAGAGAAGGAAGGGGGAAGGGGAGGGTGGGAGAGAGAGA
>NC_091580.1:550000-552500 GCF_042767895.1 Penaeus vannamei
CGGCCCTCTCTCTCTCTCTTTTCCTTTGGTCTCTCTCTCTCCCTCTTTCTCCTCCCTGTTGGCTCTCTCTCCCTCTTTCTCCCTTTGGTCTCTCTCCTCGCTTCTCCCTTTTATTCTCTCTCTCCCTCTTTCTCCCTTTTCTGGCTCCCTCTCCTCTCTTGCTCTCCTTGGCCTTTTCCCTTCTTCCTCTCTCCCTTTGGCCCTCTCTCCCTCTTTCTTCCTTTGGCCCTCTCTCTCTCTTTCTCCCTTTGGCTCTCGCTCCCTTTGGCTCTCTCTCCCTCTTTCTCCCTTTGGCCCTCTCTCCCTCTTTCTCCCTTTGGCTCTTTCTCCTCTTGGCTCTTTCTTCTTTCTCCCTTTGGCCCTCTCTCCTCTCCTTTTCTCCCTTTGGCCATCTCTCCCTCTTTTCTCCCTTTGGTTTCTCTCTCTCCCTCTTTCTCCTCTTTATTTCCTCACTTTCCTTCTTTCTCATTTCTTTTCTATTTCGCCGCTAGTCCCTCTTTCTCTTCTTACATTTACTCTCCCTACTCCCTCTCTATTCTCTCCCTCTGCTCTCTACTCCCCTTCCATTTCCCTCACTCTCTCTTTCTCTCCTCCCAAGCTGCTTCTCTCTTCCTCTATTCCTTGTTTCTCCTTCTCTCCCTTCCCTCCCTCCTCACGTTCCTCTCTTTTCTCTATTTTCCTGTATTCCTTCCTTCTTCTCTTCCTTTTCTCCTTCCCTCGTTTTTCCTGCTTTCCGTCTCCTCTCTTTCCCCTTTCATGCTTTATCCAGATTCTTTCCATTTCTTCGCCATTCTTCTCCCTCCCTCCTTCCATCCTTGTAGCCTTTTGGTGCGTTTTTTCTTCTCTTTGCCTTTCTCCCCTCTTCCGCTTCTTTTCTCTCATTTCTCTCCCTCTCCGCTTTCTCCTCCTTTCTCCTTCTCTTCCTTTCTCCCTCTCTCCTCCTTCTCTCCTTCTCCGGTCTCTCCTCCTTTCTCTCCTTCTCTTCTTTCTCCTCCTTTCTCTCCTTCTCATCTTTCCTCTCTCTCCTTCCTCTCTCCTTTCTCCTCTTTACTTGTTTCTTTTTCTCATCCCTCGCTTTCTCATTCCTTTTCGCTCTTACCACCCACATCCATATTATTATTTTTAATTTTTACCTCCTCCTCCTGTTCCTCTTCCTCCCTCTGTCATCCACTCCGCTTTTATCTCTCCTCACTCGTTCTTTTCCCCTTTTTCTTCCATCTCCATCTTCTCGCTTTCTCTTTCCTCTCCCTCCCCCTTCTTCTTTCTCTATCTCCCTCTTCCCTCTTCTCTCTCCCTATCGCTCTCCTATCTTTCTGAAGCTCCTTCATGCATGATTACTCTCTTTCTCTCTTTCCCTCTCCCTCTTTCTCCTTCTCCTTCTCCTTCTCCTTCTCCTCCCTCCTCTCCCTTTGCGAGTGTTATGGTCGTTAACCTCTTCTTGTTTATATATTTACTAACAGAACTTAGATAAAGTAAAAGAAAAATGAGAGAGAGTAAGAAAAAGATGAAGAAATTATCCTGATTTCTTTTCTTTTTTACATTAATTTTGTTATTTTTTATGTTTTTATTTTGTGTCTTTTATTTACTTTTTTGGAAGGGATTTATGGGGATGAATGGATGTTTTGCTGTGGAAGACAACAGTGGAAAATAATTCTCTCTCTCTCTCTCTCTCTCTCTCTCTCTCTCTCTCTCTCTCTCTCTCTTTCTCTCTCTTTTTCTGTCTCTCTCTCTATTTGTTTGTGAGTGTGTGTGTGTGTGTGTGTGTGTGTGTGTGTGTGTGTGTGTGTGTCCCTTCTCCCTCTCTCTCTCTCCCTCTCTCCCTTCCTTCTCTTTCTCCTTAACTCTATTCCTCTCCTTCTCCCTTCCTCCCTCTCCTCCTCCTCCCTTCCTTCCCTCTCCCTCTCCTTATCCCACCCCACCCACCCACCCACCTCCTCACCGCCCAACCAGCCAGTATATCAGTCTATCAATCTCACTTGTCTCATTTTATTTTCCACCGCGTTGAAGAGACCCCCCCCCCTCCCTCCCCCCTCAGTGCCATAGCGTGTGCCGGTCGTTATATCCGGGGCGTGCCTTGCATCGCGTTAAAGGCACGGGGTACGTCTCGCCGCCCCCCCTAACCCCCCCACCTTCATCTACCCTATCCTGTCCTATCCTTTCCTGTCCCGGCCTGACCTATACTATCTTATCCTATCCTGTCGTGTTTATCCTTTCTTGTCCTGTCCTATTCTATTTTATCCTATCCTGTCGTGTTTATCCTTTCTTGTCCTGTCCTATTCTATCTTATCCTATCGTGTCCTATCATGTCCTGTCCTGTCCTATTCTGCCTTATCCTATTCTATTCACCTGCTTCCCCCTCTCTCCGTCCTTCCTATCCTTCCCCTTCCGTTCCTTAATCCCGTCTCCTTCCTGTTGTTCCTGCGATCCCCTCCCCCCTCCCCAATCTTCCCCCTCTCTCCCTCTCTCCCTTCCCCTCCCTCCCTTCCTCTTCCTACCCCTC
>NC_091580.1:560000-575000 GCF_042767895.1 Penaeus vannamei
AAAACATGTTTTAGAAAAGAAAAGAAAAAACAAGAATCACAATAACAAAACATGTTTTAGAAAAGAAAAGAAAAAACAAGAATCACAATAACAAAACATGTTTTAGAAAAGAAAAGAAAAAAAACAAGAATCACAATAACAAAACATGTTTTAGAAAAGAAAAGAAAAAAAACAAGAATCACAATAACAAAACATGTTTTAGAAAAGAAAAGAAAAAAAAACAAGAATCACAATAACAAAACATGTTTTAGAAAAGAAAAGAAAAAAAAAACAAGAATCACAATAACAAAAACGACATGTATTCCATCTTCACTCGCCCAACCATGCTTCTGATGGGCGTGCGGGCGTGCGTGCGGGCGTGTGGGCGTGCGGGTGTGCGGGCGTGACGACAGCATCTCAGGCGTGGCGACCCGTCCTGACTTCCATGTCGGAGGTTGCCATGGTAACCGCGGACGAGTAGGTGGGGGGTCAGGGAGGGGGTGGGGGTCCAATTGGCGATTGTCGGTGGCGTGGATTTTTGGGGGGGATTTTTTGGCTGGATTTTTGGTGTGGATTTTCGAGGGATAATCCGATGGGGTTGTAGATGGATCCGTAGCGAGACTTTTTTGGCTTAGGATTAAAAAAAAAAAAAAAAAAAAAAAAAAGTTAATTCTACTTTCGGAGCTTTCATGGATTTTGGTCAAATATAGAATTGTAGAATTTGTTTGATGTATATTCTTTCTTTTTTTCATTTCATGTATTTTCGTGATTATGTTTTTATCAGCAGTTTAACGTGGTCAGGATTTTCAAAAAAATTCCGAAATGTCTTTTTGCTTCATTTATCTTGCCTTTTTTAATTCTTTCTTTCTTTGGTCTTTTTGTTTTTTTAAGCGGGGGGGGGGGGGGGCTATCTGCCGTTTGACAGGCGACTTTTTATTTTATTTTAGCCCCAGGATGTGATTAGCTTTTAGTCCGAATTATATTTTGATGAAGTTGGAAAACTTGAGGGAGAGAGAGAGAGAAGGAGGGAGGAGAAAGAGAGGGAAAGGATAAAGAGAAAGAGGTGAGAAAGAGAGAGAGAGAGAGAGAGAGAGACCGAGACAAAGAAAAATAGAAATAACTTTTCATCAACTCCAAAAGAGAGACAAAGAGAGAGAGAGAGAGAGAGAGAGAGAGAGAGAGAGAGAGAGAGAGAGAGAGAGGGGGAGAGAGAGAGAGAGAGAGAGAGAGAGAGAGAGAGAAAAGAAAGCGATAGAGAGAGAGAGAGAGAGAGAGGGGGGGAGAGAGAGAGAGAGAGAGAGAGAGAGAGAGAGAGAGAGAGAGAGAAAAGAAAGCGATAGAGAGAGAGAGAGAGAGAGAGAGAGGTCGAAAAACTGGACTCGACCGGATACGCGAATCGGAAAAGCGAGCGGAAAACCGAAGGAAATTTACGGTCCGGAGCGAATGCCGGAGAGGGGGGAACGGGGGGGAGGGGGGGAGGGGGGTATGTGCAGCTGCCATGATTCCCCCATGTCACGGCAGCGATCGTATTAATGGTGCCATGGCGGGGAGAGTTAATGGACGCTCTTTGGACGTACTGGAGCTTCCTCCTCTTCCTCCTCCTCCTCTTCTTCTTCTTCTTCTTCTTCTTCTTCTTCTTCTTCTTCTTCTTCTTCTTCTTCTTCTTCTTCTTCTTCTTCTTCTTCCTCCTCCTCCTCCTCCTCCTCCCCTTCCTCCTCCTCCTCCTCCTCTTCCTCCACTTCTTCTTTATGTTCTCCTTCTCTTCTTATTCCCCTCCTCCTCCTGCCCTCCCCTGCCTCTCATCCTTCGGCTGTGACGTCATCATAACGCGGGAATGACGTCAGTGCTTGACCATGACGTCATCGGTTACCCTTGACGTCACGATATCAAGCAACAGGTGTTTAGATATTTTTTTTTATTTAGATTTTTTTTTTCTGACGCTATTCTTAAATTTCATGTTCAGATAATTGTTGAATCTTGAATAAATCTTTTTTAATCCCGATTCTCATTGCAGGAGCGTCATTCATTTTTATACCGTCGTTATGAAAAAATATAAATAGAAATAATAGCAGTATCAATGAAAACAGTAATAATGATGATGAAAATATTGATAATTAAAAAATGATGATAATAATGATAATAATAGTAATGATAGCAATGATGATCATAATAATGAAAATCGTAATAGTAATAATGTCAATAACAACAATGATGATAGTGATAATGATACTGCTATTACTACTACAATAATGTTAATAATAGTCATGAACATTGACACGGCAAACATTCGTCGTGAACCAGATAGAACACTGTAGATGAGACGGCAATCTGCTCTCAGGGTATTGCTGAGTGTGAAACGTGAGAGAAGGGCAGATAGGGAAGGGAGAATGGGAGAATGGAGGAAGGAGGGAGGGCGAGAGAGGAAGGGAGAATGGGGGAAGGAGGGAAGAAGAGAGAGGAAGGGAAAATGGGAGGAGGGAGGGTGAGTGATGGAAGTATGGAGGAAGGGAGAGAGAGGTAGAGGGAGAATGGGGGAAGGAGGGAGGGAGAGAGAGAGAGGTAGAGGGAGAATAGGGGAAGGAGGGAGGGTGAGTGAGGGAAGGAGGGAGGGTGAGTGAGGGAAGGATGGAGGGAGAATGAGGAAGGAGGGAGCCAGAGAGAGGTAGAGGGAAGGAGGGAGGGTGAGAGAGGTAGAGGGAGAATGGGGAGGAGGGAGGGTGAGAGAGGTAGAGGGAGAATGGAGGGAAGGAGAGAGGGCGAGAGAGGAAGGGAGAATGGGAGAAGGAGGGAGGGTGAGTGAGGGTAGGAGGGAGGGAGAATGGGGGAAGGAGGGAGGGTGAGAGAGGAAGGGAAAATGGGAGAAGGAGGGAGGGTGCGTGATAGAAGTAGGGAGGAAGGGAGAGAGAGGTAGAGGGAGAATGGGGGAAGGAAGGAGGGTGAGAGAGGAAGGGAGAATGGGAGAAGGAGGGAGGCTGAGTGAGGGTAGGAGGGAGGGAGAGAGAGGTAGAGGGAGGAAGGGAGAGAGAGATAGAGGGAGGAAGAGAGAATGGGGGAAGGAGGGAGGGAGAGAGAGGTAGTGGAAGAGTGGGGGAAGGAGGGAGGGTGAGAGAGGTAGAGGGAGGAAGGGAGAAGGAGGGAGGGAGAGGGAGAATGGGGGAAGGAGGGAGGGTAAGTGAGAGAAGGAGGGAGGGAGAGAGAGAGAGAGATGTAGAGGGAGGAAGGGAGAATGTGGGAAGGAGGGAGGGACAGAGGCAGACTGATAGACACAGACAGATAGAGGAAGAGAAAGAGAGCTGGAACGTAGAAAAAAGAACATATATAACACAGATAGGTATTGATACAAAAGAAAATAATATAAACTATCAAAAAGAAAAAGAAAAACACCCATAAAAGAAACAAAAACAAAAAACAATAAACTACCAAAAAGAAAAAAAAAAACATAAAAGAAACAAAAAAAGAACAATAAAATAATAACAGCGAAAGTCATTAGGGGAAAATATGAATAATAACAAAAAATCCACGTTCTTGCCCTGCCCTCTGGTGGTCGAGGCGGCAATCACAAACCCCTCCCTCCGCGGTGATCCTAATCTGGGCTACATATATATAATTTTAGTGGAGTGTTAAAATAGTGTCTGGACAGGAATGCGAGTCGCCTTTTTTTGCGTGGGGGGAAGGGTGGGGGGGGGGGATGGGAGGGGGTGATCAGCTGGTTTGAAGGTGGTGGGATGTGGGGGTGGGGTAGGGGAGGTGGGAGGGGAAGGGGTGGTAGGTCGGAGGAGTGAGAAGATGGGAGAGGGAGAGGGGAAGGGGGAGTATGGGGAAATGAGAAGAAGAGAGTGGGAGATGGAAGGGAGAGGAAGGGGGAGTAGAGAGAGGATGGGAGGGGAAGGAGAGAGGGGAAAGTGGATGGAAGAGAAAGGCAAGGGGAGAGCGAAAGAGGCAAAGAGAGAGAGAGAGGAAAATTTTATGGGGGGGAGTGACTGAAGGGGAGGGATGGAGGGAGGTGGAGGATTGAGGAAAGGGAAAGGGGAGAAGAAAGTATCTCGGGGATGATTGGAGAGAAGGAGACGGGGGAAGGAAAAAGGGAAAAGCAAAATGGATGAGTAAGAAAAGGAGAGGAAGAGTGGAAGATGGGAAGAGGGAGAAGTATCATGCAAGAGTGCGAGGAGGAAAAAGAGAGAGAAAAAGTTGAAAGAAAATGAAAGCAAGGAAAAGAGAGGAGGGAGAAAGGGCGCCAAGTAATAAGGGGGAGTCATGGGAGGGCGGAAATAGAGGGGGAGAACAATATGGAGGCGTTAACGGGGGCGGGAAAAGAGAAAATTAAAAGGAGGGGCAAGAGGGGAGGAGAAAAGGGGAAATTTTATGGAAAGAGGGATATTTGTAGGTAAATATTGGGCATCAGAGGGGAAAGGCTGCGTCCGCTTGGGTAAGGGAGAGAGGGGGGAGGGGGAGGGGAGGGAAGAGGAGGTAAGGGTGAGGAGGGGAGGGGAAGGAAGAGGAGGAGGGGGAAGAGAAGGTAAGGGAGAGAGGGGGGAGGGGGGAGGGGAGGGAAGAGGAGGTAAGGCGGAGGAGGGGAGGAGAGGTAAGGGGGGAGGGGGCGGGGGAAGAGATGGTAAGGCGGAGGAGGGGGAGGGGAGGGAAGAGGAGGGAAGATGAAGGAGGGGGAGGGGAGGGAAGAGGAGGTAAGGGGGAGGAGGGGGAGGGGAGGGAAGATGAAGGGAGTGGGAGGGGAGGGAATAGGGAAGTAAGGGGGAGGGGAGGTAAGGGGAAAGATATTTTTGCTGGGTGACATTTGCTGATTCCTGGTAGAGTTATGCAATATGTATTTACGCTCGTTTTTTTACCTCTTTCTGTATCTATCTATTTATCTCTCTGTCTCGCTGCCACTCAGAGAGAGAGAAGGGTATATATATATATATATATATATATATATATATATATATATATATATATATATATATATATAGAAGAGACAGAGAGAGAGAGAGAGAGAGAGAGAGAGAGAGAGAGAGAGAGAGAGAGAGAGAGAGAGAGAGAGAGAGAAAGAGAGAGAGAGAGAGAGAGAGAGAGAGAGAGAGAGAGAGAGAGAGAGAGAGAGAGAGAGAGAGAGAGAGAAATAAAAGGGAAAAAGATTAATAGAGAAGGAAACTGGGTATTTCAGCAACCCTCAAAGAAGGAGAAACATAAAAACAATGAGAGAAAATAAAAGGAAAAAACGACCCATAAAACCGGGAAGGACCACGAGCTAAAGCAAAAGAAATAGCTTCACGAAAGAGAGAGAGAGAGAGAGAGAGAGAGAGAGAGAGAGAGAGAGAGAGAGAGAGAGAGAGAGAGAGAGAGAGAGAGAGAGAGAGAGATAGAGACCGACCGACCCGGGAATACAGAGAGAGAGAGAGAGAGAAAGACCGACCGACCGACCTGGCAGAGAGAGAGAGAGAGAGAGAGAGAGAGAGAGAGAGAGAGAGAGAGAGAGAGAGAGAGAGAGAGAGAGAATGCGCCGCCATAAAACACCAGACGAGAGGCACCCCCGCTGACAGCACTATTGACAACACTTTCTGCCCACACAAATATGACGGGCGGCCTGCTTCTGGCTGGCACGGGCGCTAGGAAGTCGGTTCTCCTCCGTCACTTGTTTATTTTCCCCGCGCGTCGGCCTCCTCCCCACTCCACGGTGAAAATAACCGCAACATAACTCGGGAAGAGGGCGGGAAAAAGTGTTAAAAAAAATGTTAAAAAACCAACTCGGAGATTGGTATAGTTGGGTTTTGTGTATAGACAGATAAGGGGCGGCGCTAACTGGTAATTTTTTATAATATTTACGCGGGGGCCGTTAAGATAACCGCCGTAATGACAGACTCCGTGAACAGCCGAGCCGCCAAAACGGGATCGAACGCGCCATTAAATTAGGGCAGTTATCTTCACCGTCTTTTTGTGAGCGAAGGCTTAATTGTTTTTAAGAATTTCTGTTGTAGTGTTTTCTTTCTTTCTTTCTCTTTTTTCTTGCTTTCTTTGTTTGTTTTTTTTTAAGAATTTTGTAGTTTTTTCTTTCTTTCCTTCTTTTTTCTTGCTTTCTTTATTTCTTTGTTTTTTAAGAATTTCTTTTGTAGTTTTAGTTAGTGAATATTTCTTATCGTTGATTTGCTATTTTTCTGTTATCACTCTTCTTTTAATTACAGTCTTGCTTTATGATTTTATATGTTTATGATTTTTATTTATATTTTTATAATTACTCTGTTTCTTCATTGGAATTATCTTTATTATTGTTATTATTGTTGCTGATCATGTTCTTGATATTGCTATTGCTCTTTGTTTTCTTGTTCTTGTAATTATTGTTGTTGTTGTTATCATTATTATTTTCATTATCATAATTAACATAATATTATCATCATTATCATTATTATTATTGTTATTGTTATTGTTATCATTTCAATTATTTCCATTATTATTATTATTATTGTTATTGTAATTGTTATTATTACAATTATTTCTATTATTATCATCATCATCATCATCATCATCATCATCATCATCGTTATTGATATCATCACCATCATCATCATCACTATCTATCACTCCCATTATCATTAACAGTATCATTATCATCACCATTATTCGAGGATTCAAGCCAGCGCCAAACCCGGCTTCTTCCGGCTTGCTAAGGAGACGGTAAACAAAGCCGTAAAACCCGAAGTCGAGCCGGAATTCGCAAGCCGGTGGCGCGTCGGTGGCTTGAAATGTGTTTTCGCGAAGGCAGGTCGGGCCCGAGGGAGGAAGGGCGCTGTTTGGGCTGTTTGGGCTGTCGGGCTGTCGGGCTGTCGGGCTGTCGGGCTTTCATTTTCGTTTCTTTCTCTTTCTCTTTCTCTGTTTTCTTTCTTTCTGTTGGTTTTGAGATTTTTTTACTTTTTTTTTTCTTTCGCCGTTTTTCTGGCTGTCTGTCTCTCTCTTTCTCTTTCTCTCTCTTTCTTTCTCTTTCTCTTTCTCTTTCTCTTTCTCTTTCTCCCTCTCTCTCTCTCTCTCTCTCTCTCTCTCTCTCTCTCTCTCTCTATTCCCTTCCCACTCTTCCCTCTTTATCACCGTTTCCCCTCCCCTTAGCTTCCTCTCCCTTCCCTCCTTCCCTTCTTTCCTCCATCCATCCCCCTCCCTCCCTCCCTTCCTCCCTCCCTTCCTCCCTTATGTTTCCCCTCTTTTCCATCGTTTCCCCCTCCCCTCCTCCCCTCCCCCTCCCCTCCCCCCAGGGTGACACGTCGTTCGGATCAATGTTATCGATCAGCTGAGCGGGTCACGTGACAGTCGATACATTAAATGGGACGCTCGGATAATTCGTTGTCCAATATATGCGAATTGGCTTTATCTAGCAGGCGTGGCTTTTCATCAGGTTTTGGGGGATTTCTGTATGTTTTATTTTTTTTATTATTGCTGTTTTATTTGTTTTGTTAGTTATTGTGATGCTTTTTGGTGGTTGTTTGTTTGTTTTTTGTTGGTTATTGTGATGTTTTTTGGTTTTGTTTGTTATTTTTTTATTGTGATGCTTTTTGTTTGTTTGTTTGTTTTTTTGTTGGTTATTGTGATTTTTTTTGGTTGTTTGTTTGTTATTTTTTGTTTGTTTTCGTGATGTTTTTGGCTGTTTGTTTGTTGTTATTTTTGTTAGTTATTGTGATGTTTTTTGGTTGTTTGTTTTTTTATTTTTTTGTTTGTTATTGTGATGTTTTTGTTTGTTTGTTGTGGTTTTTGGGTGTTTGTTTGTTGTTATTTTTTGTTGGTTATTGTGATGTTTTTTTGGTTGTTTGTTTGTTGTTATTTTTTGTTGGTTATTGTGATGCTTTTTTGGTTGTTTGTTTGTTGTTATTTTTTGTTTGTTATTGTGATGTTTTTTGGTTGTTTGTTTGTTGTTATTTTTTGTTTGTTATTGTGATGTTTTTTGGTTGTTTGTTTGTTAGTTTTTGTTAGTTATTGTGATGCTTTTTGGTTGTTTGTTGTTATTTTATTGTGATGCTTTTTGTTTGTTTGTTTGTGTTTTTTTGTTGGTTATTGTGATGTTTTTTGGTTGTTTGTTTGTTATTTTTTGTTAGTTTTCGTGATGTTTTTTGGCTGTTTGTTTGTTGTTATTTTTTGTTGGTTATTTTGATGTTTTTGTTTGTTTGTTTGTTGTTATTTTCTGTTTGTTATTGTGATGCTTTTTGGTTGTTTGTTGTGTTGTTTGGTAGCTTAAAGGAATTAAGGGGATAAAGATTATTATTATTGGTATGATGTTACGATAGTCACGATTATTTTACTTTTTGAATTGTTTTATTGTCTTTTTTTGTTGTTATTATTATTAATATTATTGCTGTAATTATTATTATTATCATTAGCATCATCATTATTATTATTAACATTACTATTATTATTATTATTATTATTATCTTTATCATTATTATTATTTTTTTTGTTGTTGTTGGTAACGCTGATATTAAACTGGCGTTGATATCAATGTAATTGTTATTAATATTATTTCGGATGATGTTACGGTTTTATTACGTGTTGCTTTCATCTCTCTTCCTGTCCTTTTGTTATCACCCTCTTGCCATCTCCCATACGTCACTTATCCCCGAATTCCCTCTTCCTGTTTTCTTAAGAGCCCCACCCCCCAACACCCCCACCCCACCCTCGTTTCCTTCGTCTTCTGTCTCCTCCTTCTCCTCCTTTTCTTGTTTCTCTTGATTCTTTTCTTCTTCTTCGTCATCTTCTTCTTCCTCCTCCTCCTTCTACTCCTCTTCCTGTTCCTATTCATTCTTCTCTTGTTCCTCGTTTTCTTGTTCCTCCTTCTCCATCTTCTCTCACTCCTCCTCCTCCTCCTTCTCTACTTCTTCCTCTTCCTCCATCTCCTCCTACTCCTGCTCCTCCTCTCCCTCCTCCCCCCCCTCCTACCTTCTCCCCCTCCTCTACCTCCTCATTCCCTTCCTATACTTCATCTCATTCTCTTCTTCTCTTTCCCTTTCCCCTTCAGCGCCCCCTCATACACCCTCTCCCTCTTCCTTTCGACTCCTCCCCACTCCCCTCCCCCTCACTTCCCCACTCCCTGCCCCCTCACTTCCCCCACTCCCTGCCCCCCTCACCTCCCCACTCCCTCCCCCTCACTACCCCCACTCCCCTATGCCCCATCCCTCCCCACTCCCTTCCCCCCTCACTTCCCCACTCCCTGCCCCCCTCACTTCCCCCACCCCCTGCCTCCCCCTTCCACCCCACTCCCTCCCCCCCCTCACTCCCTATATCCCATCCCTCCCCACTCCCTCCACCCCACCTCCCCATTCCCTGCCCCCCCTCCCCCCCCTCAATCTTTCGCCAATCCCTCAGCGACGCAGATCAAACAGCCAATTCCTACCCCTCCCCCACCCCCCACCCCACCCTCCAAGCCGCCGCCTCAACGGGGCGGCTCCAGATCCGTCTTGAGAGAAAGAGAGAGAGGGAGGGAGGGAGGAAGATTGAGAGAGAAGGAGAGAGGGAGATAGGAAGGAGGTAGGAAGGAAGATGGAGAGAGAGGGAGGGAGGAAGATGGAGAGAGAGAGAGATAGAGAGAGAGAGGGGGGAAGGGAGAGAGAGAGAGAAAGAAAGAGAGAGAGAGAGAGAGAGAGATAGAGAGAATGAGACATACAGGGAGAGAATAGGACAGAGAGAGAACAAGAGAGAGAGAGAGAGAGGGGGGAGAGGGGGTTTAGGGAGGGAGGGAGAGAGGAAGGAAGGAAGGAGGGAGGAAGAGAGGTTGAGAGATAGAGAGGGAGAGGGTGAAGGAGATGGAGAGAGAGGGGGGATTAGTAAAGAGAAAGAAAGAGGGAAAGAGAGACAGAGAGAGCGAGGGAGAAAGAAAGGAAGAGGGAGAGTAAGAGAGAAAGAAAGAGAGACAGAGACGAAGAAGGATCCAGAATAAGATTTAAAAAAAAAGAGAGAGACCCAGAACGAAGAACGAGCAGAGCAAAAGAGAAAGAGAGAAAGCGGGAGTCAAGAAGGCATTATTTTCTGATTACAAGATGCCTCCTCCTCCTGCTGCTGCTCCTCCTCCTCCTCCTCCTCCTTCTCCTCCTCCTCCTCCTCCTGCTGCTGCTGCTCCTCCCCCTCCTCCTCCTGCTACTGCTCCTCCTCCTCCTCCTGCTGCTGTTCCTCCTCCTCCTCCTGCTGCTCCTCCTCCTCCTCTTCTTCCTCCTCCCCCTCCTCCCCTCCTCCCCTCCTCTTCCTCCTCCTCCTCCCTTCCCCTCCCCTCTTCCTCCCCCCTTCCCCTCCCCTCTTCCTCCTCCCTTCCCCTCCCTCCTCCTATTCCCCCTCCCTGTTCTTCCTCCTCCTCCTCCTCCTCCTCCGCCTCCTCCTGCTGCTGCTCCTCCCCCTCCTCCTCCTCCTCCTCCCTCCTGCTCCTCCCTCCTCCTCCTCCCTCCTCCCTCCCCCTCCTCCTCCCCGTCTTCTTCCTCCTTCTCCTCCCCCCTCCTCCTCCTCCTCCTCCTCCCTCGTCTTCTTCCTCCTCCTCCTCCTCCCCCTTTTCCCTTCCTCCTCCCCTCCCCTTCTCCTCCCCCTCCCCCTCTTCCTCCTCCTCCTCCTCCTCCTCCTCCTCCTCCTCCCAGAAGCGAGGACAGCTGTGAGGGCGAGCGGGTCGAGGCACCGAAGGCACTGCGAGTAAAGTGGCGCAACCAGATTCGCCGTCGGGGCTTGCGTGCGTCGCTGGTTGCTTGTTGTTGTTGCTTTTGTTGGGGGGGGGGGGTTGTTTTATTGTTTTTTTGTTTGTGGGTTATTCAAGGATTTTTTTTTTTTTTTTTTTTGTTTTGTTTTCTTTTCTCGCTCTCGCTTTTTCTCATTCTTCCCTTTCTCTCTCTCGATCTCTTGTTCTTATTCTCTCTTTCTCTCTCTCTCTCTCTCTCTCTCTCTCTCTCTCTCTCTCTCTCTCTCTCTCTCTCTCTCTCTCTCTCTCTCTCTCTCTCTCTCTCTCTCTCTCTCTCTCTCTCTCTCTCTCTCTCTCTCTCTCTCTCTCTCTCTCTCTCTCTCTCTCTTGTTCTCATTCTCACTCACTCACTCACCACTCACTCTCTCTCTGTCTCTTTCTCTCTCTCTCTCTCTCTCTCTCTCTCTCTCTCTCTCTCTCTCTCTCTCTCTCTCTCTCTCTCTCTCTCTCTCTCTCTCTCTCTCTCTCTCTCTCTATTGTTCTCTCTCTCTCGTGCTCTCTCTCTCTCTTGTGCTCTCTCTCTCTCTCTCTCTCTCTCTCTCTCTCTCTCTCCGTCCTCACTCACGCTCAATTAATCTGTCTGTGCTAATTTGTTTATCTGTCGCGTCTATAAATCATTCTCCCTCCCTTTCCCCTCGACCAGCCGTCGCTTTTCTCCCCTCCGCTCTGCCTCCCTTCCCCTCCCTTCTCCCCTCCCCCCTCCCCTCATTTCCCGGTTCCTACCCTCACCTCCACCCTCCTCCCTCCCCCTCTCCCTCCCCCAGCCGTCTCACGTCAGCTGATCGGAGTGAGTTATTCTGACCGTGAATCCCTTCGTCGCCGACCCACACTTGGTTAATTTAACTGGGTTTTCACCCTCCTCTCTCCTCCCTCTCTCTGTCTGTCTTGCTCTTTCTTTCTTTCCTTCTTTCTTTCTGTGTTTCTCTGTCTTTCTCTCGTTCTTGCTCTCTCTCTTTTTCGCTTTTTATCTCTCCTTTCCTGATCTTGTCCTCTTTTTGCCCTCTTCTTCTCCATCTCCGGTCTTTTCCTCTTCTTTTCACTTTATACTTTCTCTCGCGCTTCATCATTTCACCTTTTTCGTCCTTCTCTCTCACCAAACCCTCTCTCTCTCCCCTCATCCTCCTCTCCCAACCCTTTTCTACCCACTCTCCTCTCATCCTCTCCTCTCCTCCCCCTGCCTCTCCTACCTCCTCTCCACACTCACTCCTCTCCCTCTCTACCTAGACCCTCTCCCCCTCTCTCTCCCCTTCTACTCAGACTCTCCTCTCCCCCTCTCCCCCTCTCCCTCCCCTTCTACTCAGACTCTCCTCTCCCCTCACTCCCCTCACTCCCCTCCCTCCCCTCCCCTTCTCTCATTCTGCCCTTGTAATAATTTCTCCCCTCTCCCCCTCCCCTCGCCCCCCGTTGCCATTGTCAGTGTGGTTAACCTACATCCGCGTGTGGAAGCATCTTATACATGTGTAGTATGGTGGGCTGGGTGGGCGTGGGTCGATGGTTTGGGGGGTAGGGGTGGTGGCAGAGGGGGCGGGGGGTAGGGGGGCGTGGATAGGGGGTGGGGGTAGGGGGTGGTGGTAGAGGGGATGAGGGTGTTGGCAGAGTGGGCGTAGTGACGTAGATAGGGGGAGTGACGTAGGGGTAGTGGCAGAGTGGGCGGGGGTAGGGGTGGTGGTAGAGGGGTGGGTGTAAGGGTGGTGGCAGAGGGGGTGGGGTAGGGGGTGGCAGAGGGGGCGGGGGGTTAGAGATGTTGGCAGAGGGGGCGGGGTTAGGGGTGGTGGCAGAGAGGGGCTTGGATAAGGGGTAGTGGTAGAGGAGGGAGTGACGTAGGGGTGGTGGCAGAGGGGGCGTGGATAGGGGGTGGTGGCAGAGGGGGAGTGACGTAGGGGTGGTGGCAGAGGGGGGCGGGGGTTAGGCGTGTTGGCAGAGGGTGGCATGCTCTTGGCAAGTCGTGACGTTGGCATGGGGCTGAAAAGTGATGACGATTTTCGTGAATTATGACTTTTTTGTGATTTGTTTTTTATTTCTCTTTTTTCGTTTTATTTTCATCATTATTTGAAATGTGTGTGTATATATGTATATATATATATATATATATATATATATATATATATATATATATATATATATATATATATATATATATATATATATATATATATATATATATATATATATATATATATATATTCATGCGCACACACATACACATGTGTGTGTATGTCTTTATCTATATTTTGTGTATGATATACATGTTCATATATTCATACCGATATATCTATATCTGACAATTTCTCTCTCTCTCTCTCTCTCTCTCTCTCTCTCTCTCTCTATATATATATATATATATATATATATATATATATATATATATATGTATATATATATATATATATATATATATATATATATATATATAAATGTGTGTGTGTTTACGCACATATAGCCACACTCACCTCCCTTCCTCTCCATTTCCCTTTCCTCCTTCTTTCCTCCTCTCCCCTCGTCCATCTCATCCACGAAGAGGAAGATAAATTTGATTGCGGTTTTAAGAAAAACACTTCGAGAAAAATGGGAAACAAATATGCGTCTGTTTTCAGCGCGTTATTTACAGCCTCCCGGTGGGGGGCCTCCTCCCCCTCCTCCTCCTCCTCCTCCCCTCCTCCTCCTCCTCCTCCTCCTCTTCTTCTTCATCTTCGTCCTCCTTCTCCTCCTCTTCCTCCTCCCCCCCCCTCCTCCTCCTCCTCCTCCTCCTCCTCCCTCCTCCCCTCCTCCTCCTCCTCCTCCTCCTCCTCCTCCTCTTCTTCTTCATCTTCGTCCTCCTCCTACTCCTCTTCCTCCTCCTCCCTCCCTCCTTCTCCATTTCCTCCCTCCTCCTTCTCCTCTTCTTCCTTCTCCTACTACTCCTCTTCCTCCTCATCCCCCTACTCCTCCTCCTCCTCTTCCTCCTCCTCCTCCTCCTCTTCTTCATCTTCGTCCTCCTTCTCCTCCTCTTCCTCCTCCTCCTCCTCCTCTTCTTCATCTTCGTCCTCCTCCTACTCCTCTTCCTCCTCCACCTCTATCTCCATTTCCTCCTCCTCGTTCTCTTCTTCTTCCTTCTCCTCCTCTTCCTCCGCCTCTCCTCCTCCTCTTCAGTCCTCCTCCTCTGCCTTTCCTCCTCCTCCTCCTCCTCCTCCTCCTCCTCCTCCTCCTCCTACTCCTCCCCCTCTTCCTCCTCCTCCTCCTACTCCTCCCCCTTTTCTTCCTCCTCTTCCTTCTTCTACTCCTCCTCCTCCTCCTCCCCCTCCTTCTCCTCTACTTCCTCCTCCTCCTCTTCTTCTACATTTTCTTCTACCTTTCCCTTCCACTTGTTTTATTGATCTCTTGTCGAGTGCTCTTGTTTTATTTCTATTGTTTCATTTGTTATGTCTATTTTTATTTTTTTATGCAACTCTGATCGTGTTTCCAATTGAGTTGTCAGTGTGTTCTGAATTTCAATAAAAATATGTAAAAGAATCCGTGTTCGTGCATTGTTTTTTGTTGCTGTTGTTGTTTTTGTTGTTTGTTCTTTCCTTCCTTGTTCACATTTTTATTCGGTTTTCCCTACGTATGTTTTCCGTTTTCGTCTTCTGTTTTGGTTCCTTCACACCGTCCTTCTTTCTTCGCTCTCTGCTTCTCCAAGACGGGATAGTGACAAGGATAATACTGATAATGATGATTATGATGATGGTGATTATGATAGCGATGCTGTTGATGGTGAAGTGATGATAATGATGTCGATGTGATGATAATGATGATAGATTATGATAATATGATAATAACAGTAATGATGACAAAATGATGATGATAATGATTATAGTAATATTGATGATAATTACATTGATAGTAAAGAAGTGATCCTTATCGTTGATAATAGAATAGTAATGATAGTTATATCGTTAATAACATAGCGATACCAATTATCATGAAAGTAATGACAGTGATAGATAAAACCATTCTGTTAAGGATAGACACCGCAGCCTCCACATCCCCGACCCTCTCGCTCTCCCGCTCTCGGACGCTTCTTACCTGCCGCTTGTCGTTTCTCCTTCGTATCTTTATACTCTACGTACTCTTTTTTTTTCATTTTCATTTACGGTTTGTTAAGCGAGTTGGGTTTTCTTTAGTTGTACCTATTTAGGTCTGGTTTTCTTTGGTTCTGTTCTTTTATTTTCTTGCGTTGTTTTGTTTATTCGAAGAATTATTGAATTCGTTTTCGATTTTAGTGAGTCAGACCAGTTTTACTCTCTTGTGTGCTTAAGTTTTATAGGAGTCTTTTTAAATTTTGGAGATTTTAAAAGATGTATGACCGTGACGTCACGGCACCC